>NC_082678.1:27095798-27366823 GCF_025265405.1 Mesoplodon densirostris | reverse complement strand
TTGAAGTACGGTTTGAGGGGAGAGGAGCCTGCGGCCTTGTGTTCCTTTATGAATGAAGACTCTGCATCGGAGGACTTTCCCACCAGCTTCCTGGGCCTCTGCACCATGAGGAGCTGTTTCAGCTTTCTTGGGGATGGCCTCCTGAGCTTTCATTCTTTGGCAGTGTTCGCCACAGATGGCTGGGCATTCTGTTTCCTCCTGACGCTCTCATCTCCCACTGCTTTGAGGTGCATTTTCTGTATGCCCCTTGAGGACCTTGTTCACTCTCACCAGCTTTTCCTCTGTACTCTCAATCTTTGCTAGGCTGTCTTTCTGTGGTTGGGCAGTTTCTAATTTCTTTTGAAAGATGTAGCGTGTAAACATGGCACTTAAAAGGTTGGAACGCGTACACGTGGCAGGTTTTTCTTCCTTTTTAACCTCATCAATTTTTTCTTGAGTTTCTGCATCTAACAAATTTTCCACAGAATGGAGTTCCCTCAATTTGTTTTTTTTAGTTGAATTGTTGGGTACAGGTTTAACAGAAGGGCTCCTTGTATTGTTTTTCAAAAGGCCCAGCGGCATATGTCCATCTTGTGTATTTGAAAAAAGAAGTTGAATGAATGGTAATAATGTTGATTCCACATCTCCTAGATTTCCCTCTGAGATATAAGGCAGTATGTAATTTAGTGTACTGATAATATCACTTTTATTATTAAAGTCCAGCTGCTCATTCATGAAGCCTGACAAGCTGACAGCACTGTTAGGTGAGGACGTCCTCTCTGACTCAATAGTCAGCTCGGTGCTGTTGTTCTCCTTCTGGGCTTGTAACACCTTCATCAACGATCCTCCTGCATTCTCTATAGATGTTTCTTCATCTGTCAAAAGAGAAGGGACTGTTTTTGATCACTGAAGACTGATGGGACAGCCTTTTGTCAGTCCACAGCCAAAGAAATTAGGAATCAGTCAAAGTTTGAGTGCCACTTAGGAGAAAAAGAAACCCACACTTAAGCCTATGACTGGCAACAACAAAATGTGAGAAAGGTCTCTCTTGAAAAAGGGGCTATCTACTCAGAAAATTCTGTAGCGTGAAATATAGGAACTATATTCAGGATTACTCCACTGGTTCCCAGGGGCCAGTACTCAAGAAAAGCCAAGGCTGGAAGACAAATATTCCCCTAATCAGCTGGACTCTCTGCAGATCTACTGTGACTCCTCACATTCATATACCCCATCCTGTCCTGCCTCAAAGGCACGGGAGTGTGAGGCTTCCTCTCTCCACCTCTTCAGTGTGCTTGTGTTCTTGCTGCTATCACAGATCTCCACGACAACCACCGCCGCTAACAGGTCGTCATCTGGACATGTCCTTCTCCAACTACCCACTGAGTCCTTTGCTTAGTCCCTGCTTCTATATATCCCAGTCCCCATAACAGAAGCCTCTATACAGAAAAAAACACTATGTCCGCCCTGGCTCTTTGCTAAAATTTGGGCAGGGAGCTCGGGTATAAGTTAAGAGATTTGCCAGATTGTATGCCCATGTGGAATGTTCAACAAATCAATGGAATAATACTTGAGGCCCTAAAATGTAGACGGGAAAAAGCAACTTCTGTCAGATGGCTACTTTGCTTTCAATTCATTTTACTTCTAATATTTCCAGCTCTACTTGGGGAACCATCCAAATCTTCTGACTGTGTGAAGGTAATGTGTACCAGTGTGTAGCTGGGCTTGTCTCCCAAAAGGATTAAAAGTATTTTTGGTGAGGGTCAAAGGAGGAGGGAAGGGTCATGAGAAAGGAGGAGCAGAGGCTAGCAGAGAGCCCCAAACTGGGGACAGGAGATCGGGGCCCTAGGGTCATAGCACTTAACACTGCTGATCTTGTTTTTCCTCACCTGTAAAGGAGATTAAAAATGCTTTTTCTGGGCCTCCCTGGTGGCGCAGTGGTTGGGAGTCCGCCTGCCGATGCAGGGGACGCGGGTTCGTGCCCCGATCCCGGAGGATCCCACGTGCCGCGGAGCGGCTGGGCCCGCGAGCCATGGCCGCGGGGCCTGTGTGTCCGGAGCCTGTGCTCTGCAACGGGAGAGGCCACAGCAGTGAGAGGCCCGCGTACAGCAAAAAAAAAAAAAAAAAAAAAAAAAAAATGCTTTTTCTGCCCACTTCTGGGGGAGAAGGGAATAATATAATTAGTAAAAAAAATGTTTGGGGGAGTTCCCAGGTGGTCTAGTGGTTAGGACCCGGCACTTTCCCTGCTGTGGCCCGGGTTCAATCCCTGCTGGGGCAACTAAGATCCCACCAGCTTGGTGGCCAAAGGAAAAAAAAAAAAACTGTGTTGAAAAATCAGCAATATTGTCTTTATATAAGTGGCAAAGTGTTATTATTTATGATGTGCTCTAGATCACTGAAAGAGACCTGTATTCAAGCTACCTGGGCATGAAAGCACATTTTGGAAGTCATCAAGTTAGTGCCCATAAATCTAATATATAGAAAAATCGTTGAAAGCCCCTGAGTGTTTTGTGGATAGAAAAACTTGCGATTCAGAGCAAGTTCAGAGCTGGACAGTCAAAGAAATAACTAGCTCTCCCATGCATTAGAAGGGCTTGGTAGCAGCTTCTGGTTATGGAACCAGAAACTCTCAGGCTCCAGATAGGACATAAAACAGCATCACTTGCACTCTTTATAAAATTGCAGAAACAAACCAAATAAACAAAAATATATTTACACCTGTCTTATAAGACAAAGGGTACTTGAGACCTAATGTATATAAAATCAGTTTACAAACTGTGATGTACTATGTGAATAAGTTGTCATTTGCAGAGAGGGCAGCATAGGATATGTGGCCATTAATGTGAATTCCCTTCCCCCTTCCATTCCTTTCTCTGGTTCCTTTACATATGCAGATCAGTTACATTATGAAGCTAATAATGTAACTGAGCTCTTCTTAGCTTAATAATGTAACCAAGAATCTGATTTTTAGCAAGGGGGTAATTCTTAGAAATTTAGGGAGCTGGAACTCTAAATGAATGTATTAAAATAATGTAATTACATCATTAGTTTTAAAATGTACCATCCTTGATTAAAAATAAAAAATTAAATTAAAAATTAAAAATGTATTATCCCGCAATTGAGACTCACCACAACGTGTGACGTCCCTCAGGCGTTCACTGTCACAACGCAGCTTGACTGTCTCACAGACAACCTCAATAGTATTTTTAAATTGGCAGAGGCAGCAGGCCCTACGGCTGGGTAAGATCCTATAAATGGAAACACAGGTAATTAAATTCGTGGTAAAAGAGTTACCTGAGTAGGTAGAAGAGGTAGGCCAAGGCCACCACAGACCAGTGCAAAAAGGAGTTCTTGGGGCATATGGGCTATAGAACTGGATAGGGGCCGGTTGGCCAATTGCTGCCCTTGACTGTGGGAAATAAATATAGAGGAGGAGAGAGGTGCCCAACAGAAGGATTAGGATGGCAGTAGGTATGATATGCCTAGAAAAAAGGGAATAGCGATTAGAATTGGGTGACACTGAACTGTAGTTTAATTCAGAAGTATCTCCTTCCAACCCGAAAGCCTCACTTTGGGTTGAGAGTACACAGGAAGAAGGCAGACTTCTAAGAAGAGTATGAAGAAGACCGCACATTCTGGAGTCACTTTCTCAGTTCCTATTTGTGAGGAGTAATATATTAGAAATTATTCTAGTAATAAAAAAGCATCATGTGGCTAAACAATAACAGAGATCGCATTGACCAAATCTGGACAAAAGGAACATTCCAAAGAATAACATTATCATTATAATAAGGTATAACGTAGTTAATTGAAAAAAAAGCACATGAGTTCATAATGATACTCCAAATGAAAAGTGGGGGAGCTCTTCTTTATAGAATAATGTCAGCTAATAAATGCAAAAGGAAGGATAGAATTAGGAAAGTGTTATTTTGCAACTATCAATGTAATAATCGATTCAGACAAGGATTATCATTGATGCACAGTTGGGTGAAGAGTTGTTTGAAAGTAGGATCTTCACTGATCCCAAGGATCACCCCACATATTATTTATCAATTACCAAGGGGAAAAATAACTTTACAATGGAGAGATATGGAATAGACCACCTTAACCAAGTGATCAAACTTAGCAATGGGCCACCTCAAGTGATGAAGTATGAAGAATACATCACCTATATAGTATTCTTCCCCAAAATGTTTACTTTGAATCTAATGAGGAAACAGACAAATACAGATTGTGGGGCAATTTACAAGACAACTGGCTTAGACTCTTCAAAAAAGCCAATGTCTTAAAAGACCAAAAGAAATAGTAGGGAAAAATTCTAGATTAACGGAAACACAGACATGACATGCAATGCCTAATCTTTAATTGGATCCTGTATCAAAACAAAACAGACTTAAAGAATATTATTGGCTTCTGGCCAAGATGAAGTACAAGGGCCAACTTAACCTCCCAGCTGAAACAAGAAAAAAATCAGATGGAACATAATGAAACAACAGTTTTCAAGAAACTGAACCTCAGGCAATACATTTCAGTGATTCCCGAGGAGATGGGAAATAAATGAAGTGATCCCTATAATTGCCCTTACTTCTCTGAGAGAGTATCCACGTCATGGTACAGGGAAGAGAAGTCCAGACAGAGACTAGTGGGCTCCCTGACAGACGAAATGGAGATAAGGGTCTGGGAAAACCAAGGTAACTAGAGTTCACAAAGCAGAGTATCAGAGAGAAAAGAAGTGCACAGACAAAGAACTCTGGAGATATGCAGAGGGATCTCTTGAGAATTCAACAAAGTATGGGTCAATACATTTGTGTGAGGAATAACTTGATGCCAGGAAAAGAACCACATGAAAGGATTAATAAGAAGAACAACTGGATATCACACAGGGTTGTAGGAATAGTACCTGTTCCTACAAGTCAGACTGGAAAACCTCATGATACTCAGAAAGGACTTGTCTCAGTAGTTGCAAATAATGAGCTCCAGACTAAAGGCTACTTGGACTCCTACCCAACGAACCTTAAAAGCTAGACCTAAAAGAATACAATTGTTTTGAGTAACCTAATTTCACCCAAAACAGAGCCCAGGCATTTTACAGGAATATAAATATACATAGCACACAATAAACTAAAACTCACAATATCTGGGATCATATGAAAAATTGCATGCAAGCATGCAAAGAAGTAGGAAAATATGACCCATACTGAGGAGAAAAGGCAATCAATCAACAATAACCCATAATCTATACAGATGTTAGAATTGGCAGAAAAGAACTTTTAAAAGGTTATTATACATGAAGAAAAGTTATTATAACTGTATTTCATATGTTAAAACACCCAGACTAAACACTGAAAATGTTAAGTGTAGGCATGGAAAATGTAAAACAGACCTAAATTGAGCTTCTAGAGATTAAAAACAATGTCTAAATGAAAAAGATATTGCAGGAGGTTAAAGGCTAATTAGACACGGCAGAAGGTCAGTGAACATTAAGGCATAGCAACAGAAACTATCCAAAATGAAACAAAAGGAGTAACAAAACAGCAACAAAATGAATAGAGCCTCAGTGACTTGTGCAACAACTTCAAGTGGCCTAATACATGTGTACTTAGAGTCCATGAAGGAGAGGAGAAATATAAAAATTTGAAGAAATAATAGCCAAAATTTTTCCAAATTGGTAAACACTATAAACCCTCAAAGTCAAGAAGATCAATGAACTTTCAGCAGAAGAAACATGGACAAAACTACACCAAGGCACAAAAAATAATCGAATTGCTCAAAACCAGCAATAAAGAGAAGAATTTAAAAGGAGCCAGAGGAAAAAATTATACACTACATACAGAGGAACAAAGATAACAATGACAGCAGAATTCGTGCTTGAAAAATCGTAAACGAGAACTCAGTGGAATAACATCTTTAAAGTAGTGAATTGAATTCTATCGAGCTAGAATTTTATACCCACATCTGTCAAAACAAAAGCAAAATAAAGACTATCTCAGACAAACAGAAGCTGAAAGAATTCATTACTGGTAGACTTTCACAATAAGAAATGTTAAAAGAAGTATTTTTAAGCAGAAGGAAAATGACACCAGATTGGAATATGGATCTACATAAAAGATTAAGAATACTGGATACATACAACAATGGAGACCCAATTCAACCAAAAATAAATAAACAAATTAAGAAAAGAAGGGAAAAATCATATAATCACTGCAATAGATGCAGGAAAAGAATGAAAACATCTAACATACATTCCTGATTAAAGAAAAACAAACAGCCCTCAGTAGACTAGGAATGGAAGGAGACTTCCTCAACTTGATAAATGACTTCTACAAAAAACCTAACATCATACTTAATGGTGAAGGACAAAGTACTTTCTCACCAGGATCAGGAACAAGGCAAGGATATCTGCTCTCATTGCTTCTATGTGACATGGCACTGAAGGTTCTAGCCAGTGCAATAGGGCAACAAAAGGAAAAGACACATTCAGAATGGAAAGGAAGAAGTAAAACTATCTTTATTTGCAGATAACATGATTATGTAGAAAACCTGATAGAAGCTACGAAAATGCTACTGGAACTAATAAATGAGTTTATCAAGTTTGCAGGGTACAAGATCAACATACAAAAAGATGAATTTGTCTCAACAAACAATCAGAGATCAAAGTTTTAAAATGCTACTTATAAAAGAATCCAACATATAAAATACTTAGAATAAATCTGACAAAAGACTTGCACACTGAAAACTGTAAAATGTTGCCGGGGGAAATTAAGAAAGACCTAAATAAATGGAGAGATATAAAGTATTCATGGATCAGAAGATTCAATATTGTTGAGACATCAATTCTCCCCAAATCGATTTATACATCAAAACCCCAGTAGGCTTTTCTATAGACATTGACAAGCCAATTCTAAAATTCATATGGAAATAAAATTTAGAATAACTAAAACAACTTTGCGAAAGAACAAAGTTGAAGAACTAACAGTAACTGATTTCAAGGATTATGAAGCTACACCTTCAAGACATTGTGATAGTAGTGTAAAGATAGACAAAAAGACCAAAGGAACAGAATACAAAGTTCTGAAGTAGAGAGATGTGGAGAACTGACTTTCAGGTTCAAAGGCATTTCAGTGGAGAAATGATAGTCTTTTCAACAAATGACGCTGGAACAACTGAATATCCAGGTGCAAAAAGAAAAAAAAAAAAATGAACTTGATCTAAACCATATACAGAAGTGAACTCAAATTGGTTCAAAGATCTAAATGTAAAACATAAAACTATAAAACGTCTAGAACAAAACAGGTGAAAAATTTTATGACCTTGAGTTTGGCAAGATTTCTTAGATACAACACCAAAAGCATAATGCATAAAAGAAAAAAATAGATAAATTAGACACCATCGAAATTAAGAATTTCTGCCCTGCAAAAGACACTCCTGAGTGAACGAAAAGATGAGTCACAGAATGGGAGAAAATACCTAGCAACTTACCTATTGGATAAAGGACTAATTTCCAGAATATAGAAAGAACTCTCAAAACTCCAGAAAAATATAGCTAAAAGATTCAAAGATATACAGATGGAAAATAAGCATATGAAAAGATGTTTGACATGATTAATCATTAGGGATGCTACAGTGAGATACAACTACACACCTATTAAACTACCTAAAATTAAAAATACTGAGCATAGCAAATGTTGGCCACAACGTAAAGAAAATGCAGCTCTCGTACACTGCTGGTAGAGATGTAAAATGATCAAACCACTATGGAAAATAGGTATTTTTTAAAAACTTAAACATACACTTACCAATGATGCAGCCATTCTACAGGCAGGCATTTACCCAGGAGAAATGGAAGTAGACATCCATACAAGACTTGTACACAAATATTCATAGCAACTTTATCTGTAATAGACAAAGACTCAAACAACTCAAATGTCCATCAATGGTCAATACATAAATGGTGGTACATCCATATAAAGGAATGCTATTCAGCAATAAACAGAAATGAATTACTGATATATACAACAATATGGATGAAGATTAAAATAATCATGCTGGGTTAGAAGCCAGTTAGAAAAAAGTATACACTGTATGATTCCATTTACATAAAATTCTAGAAAATGCAAACAGAAAGCAGATCAATGGTTGCATGGCGATTGGGAAGTGCAAGGAACGATGGGAAGGAAGAATTACAAAGAGACATTAAGAAACTTTCTGAGGTGATGGACATTCTGAGTTTCGTGATGTCTTCATGGTGTGTATGTATGTGTGTGTGTGAACACAGATTATTGCATGTCAATTATACCTCAAAAAGCTGTTAAAAGAAATGATATTAGATAAGAGAGACAATTGGGGAAATTTGAATAGCAACACTTTATTAGGTAATATGATTGTGTAGGAATTTAATTTCTTCAATACTGTGTATTAACAGTATCGTGGTTACACAGGGAAATAGTTTTTAATATCCAGAGAGGAGGGCATCTAGCTGACAAGAGAGGGATCGCAATTGTGGCAGATGGTGTGGGACACTGAGGAAGATGAGGCTAGAGCAGTGACCAATGCGTGACGGCACAGTGAAGACAGTCATTTGTCAGGTGACCTGACAAAGACGGTTGGAAGAGACTGCTAAATGCAGGGCCGTTTCCGCATACTAATCTCACGCAATCCCCTCAACTAGCCTTGGCGTAACAGAAAGTTTCTATTAGCTTGCCATATTGGAGGGGGGATGGCACAATTTAAGGTGCAGTAGGTTGTGTAATAAACTGTCACCATAGGGTCCTACAGAAATAGTTTTTTAAACCGCAAAAAAATAAAACTTGACCCTTCCCTCACAACGTATATGAAAATTAACTTAAAATGAATCATAGACCTAAATGTAGCTATACAACGTCTGGAAGAAAACGTAGGAGAAAATCTTTGTGATTTGGGGTTAGACAGTGGGGTCTCAGAGAAAGATTTCTTAGATTAAGACACAAAAAAGCAGAAAGCATTTAAGAAAAATTGCTAAGGGACTTCCCTGGTGGTGAAGACTCCGAGTTCCCAATGCTGGGGGCCCGGGTTTGATCCCTGGTCAGGGATCTAGGTCCCACATGCATGCCTCAACTATGAGTTCGCATGCCAGATCTAAGAAGCCCATGAGCCGCAACTAAGGGGCCCATCTGCTGCAACTAAGACCCAGCACAACCAAATAAATTAATTAAATAAATATGAAAAATTAAGAAAAATTGCTAAATTAGAGTTCATCAAAAATTTAACACTTCTAGCTTTCAGAGACACTTTAATATAATGAAGATAAGTCACAATCTGGGAGAAGATATTTACTAAACACATATCTGAGAGCAAGGACTTTTTCCGTTGCTTTTTATATAAAGCACTCTTAATTCTCAATATAAATATCCAATTAAAAAATGGATTTGAACAGACACTTCATTTAAAAGGATATTTGCACATGAATAGACACTCAACATCATCAGCTATTACAGAAATGCAAAATGTGGCAAAACCCACGAGATTCATCTACACACCTACTAGAAAGGCGAAAATGTTTTTAAAAAACACATATAAGGATCAGGTGAAGATGTAGAGCATCTGCAACTCTCATAGACTGCTTGTGGGA
This sequence comes from Mesoplodon densirostris, assembly GCF_025265405.1. NCBI lineage: Eukaryota > Metazoa > Chordata > Mammalia > Artiodactyla > Ziphiidae > Mesoplodon > Mesoplodon densirostris. Next base: position 27,357,240 of record NC_082678.1, on the reverse strand, counting down.
AAGCAACATGGCACAGGCACTTTAGAAAACGGTTCAGCAGTTTCTTAAAAAGTTCAATAGGCACTTAGCATATGATGAAGCAATCCCACCCTGAGGTATTTTACCCCAAATAAATGAAAACATATGCTCACACAAGACATATATTCACACACACACGTGAGTGTTTTCAGAGGCTTTGTTCATAATAGCCAAAAAACAAGAAGAAACTCAAATGTGCATCGAACGATGAATGCGTAAACAAACTGTGTATCCACACAACTAGAATACTGCTCAGCGCTCAAAAGGAATGAGCTACTGACAGGTGCAACAAACCAGATGAATCTCCAAAGAGACTGGCTAAGTGAAAGAAGCCAAAAACAAAAAGCTACATACCACATGATTTCATTTATCAAATATTCTGGAAAAGGCAACATTATACGGACAAAAATCAGATTGGTGGTTGCCAGGGGCTGGTAGTGACAGGAGGATGCATTGACTACAGAGGGACATGGGGGGTCTTTTGGGAGTGCAGAAGTTTTCTTTACCTCAAATGTGGTGGTGGCTACAGAACTATACGTTTGTCAAAACACATCACACTGTATATTTAAAAAGAGTGAATTTTGTTAAACGAAAATTATACATAAATAAACCTGACTTAAGAAGATAATCAAACAAACCTAAAAGTACAATTGAGTGAAAATCAATGTAAGAAAAATCAACTTACAGTGTTTCCAATTCAAGGGTCATCATGAGGATGCTTTCCATTGCGGTAAGTGACACTTGTGCTGTTCCCATGTCTCTGAAGGAGAAGCCCAAACATGCATGATATAAAACCCAAAGACAAAATTTCTAAACTGAAGAAGATACTTAACATGTGATTACTTCCACTTTGGCTTCTTACTTGCCATAGATGATAATGCCAAAGAGCTCTTTTGGAAGAAATTTAAATTTGCATCATCAAATTAATGACCTTGGTGCTGAACAGTACAATCATTTTCTATGATCCTCACTTCTCATTTTCAATTGCATCTACCTCTTTTGATCACTCTTTTTTTAAAAAAAATAATGTACCCCTTATTCCTTTTTGCTTTCTTGGATAAATACTATTCCTATATGCATCTTCATGTTCCATATCTATATGTGTTCTTCAACACTGTTCTCATCCTCTGCTGGCTCTCTTACCCATATATATTCTTTCTTAATCCTTTTCTTTGCCAATAACTCTTATTTTCAATAACCCAGTTAAAATCTAAATTATGACTGTTTAGCCAAAGTACTCAAGTTTTGACGAAAGTAAAAAGGAGCAGAAATTATCTCATGAGCCATGAAACTCTTACAATACTTACAAAGAGTTTAATGCTGGCACTTTAAAAAGACAAGAATCTTCAACTGTTGGCAAAGGATTACGATTGAGAATTCTGAAAAATGGAATGGAATTAAAATTATCTGCATTTTCAATTACTTCCATGAAAGTTTATATTCATTTTTTTTGGTATGGAACTTGAAGGTTAAAAAAATTATTTTCTGTCTTTACCTATAAATCACCCTTAGAATCTGTAAAACACTCTTTCACTGGGAACTACCCAGGTCTCTAGATGACAAAGTGGAGAAGAGAAACAAACAAACAAACAATAAAATAGAAAAAAAGTGGCTAGCAAAGAAAAAATATGCCAAAGTACTTTTCACGTTAAAAACCCTCGAAGTGACTATGCTGGTAGGAAGCCCTTGCTCTGTAAAAAAAGTACTATTTCTAGTGTCCTCCATAATTCAAGGTGTTTTTCTTTCATCTCTACAAAGTTTGAAAAATTTCATGATTTAAACTACCCAGCTAAAGAGAAAAATAAGGCTAATTCCTTGGTTCTGGAGCCAAAGAAGAGAGAAATCCAAGAGGAACTGGTGAAAGCCATACTCCCATCACATAGTCCCGTGTGTATTCTTGTGCCATAGCTTTTGTTACTGTGTATGTAATCAACTGTTTATTTGTCACTCTCCTAGATTGTCAGCAACTTGAGAGCAGGGACCACACTTTATTGTCATTATTATTCCTGTGCCTGACATAGTGCCTAATATTTACTAGGCATTTAATAAATGTTTGCTGAATAAATAAATAACATTTTGTTTATATATCAATAAAATAAACAAATTAATTTTGGGGAACAAAATTTTATTCCAAAATGTTGGAATAGATTTTCTTCATAGTTCTTTCTTTCTTCCTTTTTTTTCCCCTTAGTTCTTTAAAACAAATAAGGGGGAAAAAAAAAACAGAAAAGAAACAGGAAGAAAGAAGAGAATAGCTGACTTAAGGTTAACTCTACTCAAGAATTATTAGTGTACTTTTGCAGAATATTATAAAGATAATTATCAAAACTAATATCTTTTGGGTTGCCATGCATATGTGATCAGCATTTAACATTTCATCCTCACAGTAACCTTATGTGATATATATATTACACAATTGTACAAATGAGGAAACTGAGGCACAGAGGAGTTACATAACTTGTCTTAAGTCATCAAGCTCGTAAGAAGCAGAGCTGGAATTTGAACTCAGTTCTGACTCTAAAGCCTGTGTTTAACCTGAATGAAAAAAAAAAGGGTTTTTTTTTTTTTTTTGAAACATCTGTTACTTTAACCTTAATTTTGACAGCACTAAATATAGAAATACCTTTTCAAACTTCATCTACCCATCTGGGAAAGCCTCTATGAGAATTATATTTTCTCTTTTTATTTATTTATTTATTTATTTCTCTTTTTATTTATTTTTTCCTTAATCATCTCTTGTGATAAATATTTAATTAGCCTATGGCCATTGAGACTTTATAGATTTTTTTTAAAAAGTTGCAGGAAAATCAGTAAAAATGATGGAGGAAGGACATCTGAAAATTCATCCCTGCATAGAAGCAACAATAACAACAACAACAAAACTGGCAAAAATGGTCAGAATCAACTTCTTCTGAACTCTGGACATTTAACCAACATGCTGGCAGTAAATGGGGGAGCAATTTATTCAAGGAAAACAAATTAATTTCTGTAAGAACAATGAGATCTGTGTTGCTTTAACTTGCCCTCGACCTTTGGTCTCCATGCCAGTGGTAGCCTTGAAAAACAGCCCACATCCCTGGTACCAGAACGAGCAGCATGGACTGAGAGGTCCTTCAAAGCCTCATTCCCAAAGAACTGTCATTGTTTTACATGTCTGGTGGTCCCCTGGAAGACCTCACTTGAAAGGCTTGCCTTTGACCTGACTGAGGGCTGTCTAGTGAGAAAAGCCTCTGCTCAGGTGGCATTTCTGGAAAACATTTTCAAGCAAATATTTTAACATGGCGGTGGCATGAGGCAATGGATAACAGTTTGGGGCAAAAAACAACCCAACCGCAAAGCTTTAAAAGAAAAGCTGAGGAATGAGATGTGCACAGACACTTTGAAATATTCCAATGTATTCCTGGGAAACTGGAAGACCACAAGACATATTCCTGGGCATCTAGGAGAATAACTGTTAGCATTAATAAATGAGTTCAGCAAGGTTGTAGGATATAAGATCAATATCATTTCTACACACCAGCAATGAGTAATCGAAAAATGGAATTTAGAAAACAATTCCATGTGGAACAGCATCAAAACAAATATAATACTTAGGGGAAAATTTTACCAAGTAAGTGCAAGATTCACACTGAAAAGTACAAAACTGTTGAAAGAAATTGAAGAAGATCTAAATAAGTATAAAGACCTGCTGGATTCATGGACTGGAAGATAATCTTATGAAAATTTCACTACTTCCCAAATCGACCTATGGTTCCATTGCAATTCCTATCAAAATCCCAGCTGACTTCTTTCCAGAAATTGCCAAGCTGTTTCTAAAATTCCTATGGCAATTCGAGGAAACAGAATAACCAAAACAATGTCGGTAAAGAACAAAGTGGGAGGACTCACACATCCTGGTTTCCAAACTCAGTTCAAAGCTACTGCAATCACAGTGTGGTACTGGAATAAGAACAGACATGTAAATCAATGGAACAGAATTGACAAGATAGCAATAAACCCTCATATTTATGGTCTATTGATTTTCAACAAGGGTGCCAAAACAATTCAACGTGGAAAGAACAGTCTTTTCAAATGATGCTGGGACAACTGTACATCCACACACAAAATAATGAAGCTTCACACCGTATATGAAAATTAACTCCAAATGGATCAAATATCCAAACGTAAGAACTAAGACTATAAAACTCTTAGAAGAAAACACAGGAGTAAATCTTTATGACCTTGCTTTAGACAACAGTTTCTTAGATATGATACCAGAAGCACAAACAACCAAAGGAAAAACAGATGAATTAGATTTTATAAAAACTAAAAAGTTTGCGCTTCAAAGGACACTATCAAGAAAGTGAATAAACATATAGAATGGGAGAAAATACTACAGGTGGGAAGAATAAGATGCAGTGGGGAGAAGAAAAGTGTAGTAGTTGCTAGGTGTGACAATCTCAAAATTTTGAACTATTACAAATAAAACAGCCACCCTGAATCACCCCAAAGGGCAGACCCAAGTTATTTTTGCTTTTAGTGTTTATGCCTTTCTAAATCTGAGAAGCTGCCAGGATTCTAGTACATAGCAAAAAGTGAGGACAACACCCTCAAGTGTGTAAGCTTTTGTGTGTACATAGCTATGTAAAGGAAACCAATGCTAGCTGACTGGGGGAGCATTAGGGCGGCTCTGTGACCGCAGCTCAATTTGCCTTCATAGTGTGGACACACCTCCCGCACTGATATTCTCAACAATGGGGTAAATAATTCAATAGGGATAAGGCTTTGATTTTCCTCTTATTCTCTCTTCGTATTTATGTTCTTGGTACGATATTGATGTACCACGGACAAGCCAGCATGTGAATGTGCTCTGTCTGCTTAAGTTATATAGCCTTTCTACATTGTAGAGTCCTTCAGTTTCTAAAATCATGGAGCTTGTATTGTTAGATCCAATGAAGTGACTAAAAGAATTTTTAAACATAAGCCATCAGTCTGGACCTGCATAGGTGAATGAAGGAGAAACACTTTAGAGTCAGAGAAAAAAAGCATACTTAACATTTAGGATTATCAACCACTGCCGGTTTTCCATAGTATATTTCATTCCTGATTTTATCTGAAAGAGATATGATGACTACCACCATTCAAAAAGTGGTACTTTATTAATAAGCTCCTGGCTCATCTTTGAGGTAGATTTCGGATTTAAAATAGACTACCACACTGCTAACCACTTCACCTGATATTTCTCAATAACATAGAGGCTTCATTCAAGAAACCTACTGACTTATAATTACCTGACACCCGGTGATGAATCAAGGATTTGTGGGGCCTGAACCTCATCTACTTTGGGAAATCCTAGCTAATAAAAACAGGCAAAGTTATAAATAGAAAAATCGCTAGGACCCCTCTCAAGACCTTGGAAGGGACCTATGCAAGTGAGGAGCCCTGAAGCCTAAGGTTCATTGAATTCAGGATAAATCCACCTCAGCTGGGGCCCTTTTCCAAACTTATTTAATGCAAGCAACTTATAAACACCCCAGTAATATGTCATTATAGGTAGTAAAATGATTTAACTCGAGGGTGGCATCTTCCCTTGGTGGCTTGCCTTTGGTAAGAGATGCAATACAGTTTGTATCTCACCATGGCAAATGTTTCCTAAAGCAAATTAGCTTTGTCTATTAGAAAGACTTAGTCCAAAACAAAGACTTACTATACTGTGACAGTCTTTTGAAAGTAACTGTGAATGAGTCTTCGGAGTACAGTACTAATTTATTTACAACACCAGATAGTTCTGATTCTTTCACTACCTTTTTCTGTCATTTAAGAGGAGCGCAAATTCCAAAGGAACAACTTGGTGCCTCTTCCATTACAAATCTTTTCTAACCTACCACCCGTTTTCTACTTCATCACCCCACTCCCTCACCTTGTTACCCTGCTGCATAGATGCTAGAATGGCTCTCATATATGTTTTCCCATCAACATCCATATTTCTCCTTCCAGTATGAAAGCTTCTTGGGGACAAAGTCCCTGCCCTATGCGTCTTTGTATCCCCAGCACTTAGTAGAGTGTTCACAGACAGTGGGCAAGGCACTCAGTGAATGTTTTGGAATGAATTCATTAATTTTTAAACTGTGATTTATTTATTTATTTCCACAATGTATTGTCCTGTGTTGCCTACATAACTATAGTGAAACTCTGATTCTTATAAGGAACTCTTGGTGTTCTGGGATGTTTAGGAAAGGTGGTGAGTTTCAGACGTTGTACTGACGCTACTAAAACCTCCTGGGGAAGGGACCTCACGAGCCTGCTCTCCGGTGTGCTAACAGAAGAAAAACCGACCCTCGGTGCTCTCTCCCCAAGGTAGGCGTCCGCAAACTAACAAGGGAAAGGAAGGAGGCCGCTAAAGATAGGCATCTGCAGGAATTGTTAATCCAGCTCCAGACACAGCCTCAACACCTTCATTAACCCAAAATGTGGGAACTGTGTGAAACTGGATTTCTGAACCACAAGACAGGTAAGAGAGTCTTTTCCAAAGCCAGGTGTACAAGAGCTCTTTCCCTTGAGTCTAAAATCGCCTTCGGGCCATTGAACGTACCCACTATCATTTCCTTGTGCCATGAGAAATCAGAGAAGTTTTGAGCTGAAGGGGTGGAAAACCCACACTTCTTATTGAAGAGTAGTCAGCAAAGAAAACATATTGAATTAGGCCACAGCAGTCTTTTCTTTATATTTTTCACACTACAGCTGAACACAAACAACGTCTTTTTCCATACCTCAAAGGTTCCTATTGGCCACCGATAATTCACTTCAGCAATATATGCTTTTTTGAAAAATAATGTTCTGGGTGGCTGGGGAGAGCCCTGTGGTGGGTGTTCAGGAATTCTTTCTGCTTTACCATTTAAAAGAGCTAATGATGGTTGGGGAAGCACCCACACCCACTGAACCACACCCTGCTCAACTTAGTTCTCTGCAGCTCTGTGTTGCATACATTTTAAGCAGTTAGGAACTTTGCACATGAAAAGGAATCAAAGTGAAATTCAAAAGTGGAAGTTCCTGGACCATTCTCATATTGGAGAGGCATCCGTGGGATTCCATGACAATGCTAATCTGAGTGTTTTTGTTTGGTGCCTTTAATTGACCATGCCAAAGATCAGTACTATGGAAAGCAGAGCCTTTCATATATATGAGTTAAACAAGTCTCTTGGCCTCTTTGTACCTTAGTTTCCTCATCTGAAAAAAAAAATAAATGGCTCTCAAGACATACTTTCCAGAATTCATACTGGGCTTACTTACACCCAGCTAACCAATAACTGCATGATTGCTTTTACACACAGTTGTTTACATGTATTCATCTTCTATTTCACTTACAACTTGTGTAAAAACTGCATTCCATGCCAGGCCTGAAACGTTCCAAAGCTCAGTTCTGTGAGTAAATTGCAACCAAGATTTCTACCAAAAAAGACACGAGCAAAAGAATTAGAAAAACAGATATTCTTTCAGAACATTTATCCATTGGCAATAATTCTCATTTATATATGATGAAACGTAACATCACTACTCCCTCCATACACTAAAGAAATCTCACTGTGGGAGATATTATGATTTATACTTTCATGATTATATATGTGGTGCATTAGATACAAAATACTAAATGCTCATTAAATACTTGTGTTAAGTGATCTTTATTTCTCTAGCTAGGCAGCACTATTGACAGTTTGGGCTGGATAATTCTTTGCTGTGGGAGGCTCCCCTGTACACTGTTGGATGTTTAGTAGCATCTCTGGTCTCTGTCCACTAGATGCCAGTAGCGTATACAGTTCTGACAAGCAAAACTGTCGCCAGACACTACCAAGTGTCACCTGTGTGCAAACTCACCCTGGTTGAGAACCACTGCTCTTGATCCTGGGGGATGTTGGATGCTCAGCATGATCCTGCTCTGTGCTGGAACTGTCACCTCGGGATACAATGGAGACTGAGCTACAACTTCCTTAAGGAGCTCTGGAGGCTGAGGTGGGGTCTTCTGCTGGACTGGAGAAGGTTCAACCTCTTTAGTGACCTGTGGATTTATGGGAAGTGCCAGAGCCAGAGATTTAACAGTGACCTTGTACAAGTGTGACTGCTGAGCTTCATTTACCCCATGATGAACACATGGTCAAACTACAACCTCCTTAAGTGTCTCCAAAGGCCGGGCGAGGGCCTCCTGAGGACTTGAAGTTTCTAGTTCCTCAGGGGCCTCTGAAGGCTGAGATGGAGCCTCCTGCGGAAGTGGAGGTGGTTCTACCTCCACAGTGGGCTCTGCATGCTGAGCCTGGGCCTCTGCCTGGGGTGAAAAAGATTCAACGTCCTCAGGGGTCTGTGGATGCTGAGCAGGGGCCTCTTGATGAAGTAAAGATTCAGCCTCCTCAGTGAGCTCTGGATGACGAGTTTGGGCCTCCTGCTGGGATGCAGAAATATCTCATCCTCAGCAGAAGACTCCCTGTCGTGTAGCTTTTGGGTCATGTGTTCCTTGCGTGTGGCGCTGAGAGGCCTATACATACCCCTAAGCCAAAGTGGCCGCCTTCTCCCGAAAAAGCCCTCCTAGAACACAGAAAGGGAAATATTAATTCTGCATCTCCCCTGCTTTCTCTGGCCACAGTACTTTATCCTCCTCACATCTACCTGACTCTCACTTTCCCCTGAGCTTCTCTTACGCAGCAGAAATCCAAAAAAGCCCCTTGGAGGAAAACACACACTGTTAGTGCTGCATGTCACTTTTCATCTCTCTCACAATGTGTTATCTCTGCTTTCATTAGGACTAAATGGGGACCTCAGTCCATAATCACAATGAGCAAAATCACCACAGACCCGGGATCATGAAAATCATTGCATGCATGCTGGCCTTCCAGAAGTTCTCTGTGTCTGTCCAAAATGGACCCCAAGTGTCTCTGGAGAGACATTTGTATGTGGCTTAGCATGGAGCATAGGCAGGATTTTCAGCCCCGTTCACCTTTCTTTGCCCTTGGCCAACTGCCCTCGTGCAGTGAAAACACTTGCACAACGGCACTGGGCAGAAACTTGTTACTCCCTTAGACGCGCTTCACACCAGTCCGCTTCGGACTTAGTCGCACATGCAGCATTTGCTGCGGGTGTGGGTGTGGGGAGAAGGTGATTTTATTTTCCTGGCTGCTCTATCCTATACGTTGAATCACACCAAGTAAACACCTGAACCCAACGAGCAAAGTCATCTATAGCTCTCTGACTTTCACTCTGCAGGCTGTCACTCAGGTGTCAGTGAATTGTGGAATCCGTTTAAAGGCCACGACCAGCAGGGAAGCACAAAATACTCTTTTTGAATACAAATAGAAGAGAAAAAAATCACAGTGCACAATAAGTTTGTTTCAGAAACTACTTATGTCCATATAGTATGTGTCTACTCAACTGTGACCTAAAACGTAGCTCACAGCCCAAGCACAGTGTGTGATCAGTGGAGAAGTCCTCAGTGGAAAGGGACCATCTTCTTCTTGGTAATCACCAGCAGTATGACCATGGGGCAAGGTAGTTTCCCTTTCTCTTTCTCCAGTTCCTTATTACAAAAGGAAGAGACAAACTACTGTCTAAAGTTTCTCCCGGTTAAAATTCTATGAGGTTTGGATAAAGGGAATAGAGAGTAGGGGCCTGAAAAACAGTAGGATGAGAAGGGAAGTTTTCTTGCCACTTTCCAGAAGGGACTCATATGTTCTACCTTTTGTCAGCTTTGAGTGAGGCCAGCCCCTAAATCCCCAACCATGTGGCCCTCCCTACCCCAGAGCCTCCTAGAAGGCCTCTGGCCTGGCCTGATGCCTGGGAGCCAGGCATCCGCCCAGCAGGAACAGGTACAACCAAAACCTCTCCCCGTCCACCCTCTTTCCTTAAAGGACTAGTGAGAGCAGATGAATGTGTGCCAGTCCTGTTCTAACTCAGCTTGGGCTGCGGAGCTAATTCTGCTGAGAAATAAACTAAGGTAAACCATTAGGGTAATCAAGCGTTCTTCCTGCCTTTGCTGAGGAAACTGAAATAGATGAGTTCTAAGTTCTCCTCTAGTTGTAAATTTCTGCTTTCAAAGACCAATATTTACCTTCTGCTTCTTTTTCTATCTTCCTCTTTTGCAATTCTAGGAGAAGAAATCTGTTTTGAAAGAAAACAGGATCATGATTATCCATTACAACTATTTCCAAATCCTTATTCATTCCTTTTGACTTTAAATCTTATCTATCCAGTAAGATGACAACTCTTTCAAGGAAAGGAATTCTACCCTGTTTAAGAATCCTTTGACTCTTCCACAGTACCTAACTTAGGGTCTTGCATGCAGCTGGCGATATATTTTATTGACTGTTTTAGATAACGTTCAACAGATAATTCCTAATAAAAACTCTCAGAAGTAGGAAAAGAAAATAAAAGTATCTGGCAGAAACCTAAGCATTGTTCTAAAGTCAAGAACAAGAGTAGGATGCCCAATCATTACTGCTACTATTGAGCACTGTGGAGGAGGTCTTAATCAGTACGATAAGAAAAACGAAGTATTGGAAAGAAGAGACAAACATATCTGCATATGAAACAAGGGACCCAAAAAGACCAAAAGTATCAACTGAAATTTTATTGGAAGTAACATGAGTAAGATGGCTCCATACAAAATCAAGAGATCAACATATTAGCCTCAATAGCTTTCCCATATAACACAACTAACTAACTAAAAAACAGAAGGAACCTCCCGTTCACTATATCAATACAAATGCATAAAGCACCTAGGAATAAATTTAGCCACAAATTTGTAAGACCTATGTGATGAAAATATTAAAACTTTTTTGAAGGACGTTAAGAAGTACTTACATGGCATGAGATACCATCCTCCTAGAATGTTGTAAAGAGGTCAATTCTCTTCAAATGAAACTAAAAATTCAATGCAATCCATTTTATAGCCAAAATAATTTTTAAATAAAACCTGGCCAGCTGACATTTGGTAGAGAATATATGTAAGAATAGTTATGAGATGTATGCAAAAGAAGGTCAAAGAGTAGGACCTTGCCCTACCAGATATAAAATATGTTATAGAGCAACTGGAAGTAAGCAGTGTGATATCAGTACTGGTACAGGACAAGATAACTGGATCACAGAACAGCATCCAGATGAAGATAGCATATTAGACCAGGGAAGAAGGAATAAACCATTCAGTGAAAGATTTGAAAAGCATCAGATCTTCATGTAGGGGGAAAAAGTTAGATCCCCTACCTCAACCACACGAACAAACAAATACAACAAATTCTGGACAGATTATAAAAGTACTTGAAGAAAATATTAGAGATGGTTTTTACGTCACGAGGTGACAAAGGCCTGGCTAACAAAACCCACCCCACATGAGCCATGAGGAGACGACAGGCAGATATGGTGGCAGACTGTCAACACACCTCCTACTCTTCACAGCCCTTGCCCCCTTTTCCCCTGGACTGTTTGTCTGCTTCTTGTTGACTTATAAAACTCTTGGGAGTTCCCTGGTGGTCCACTGGTTAGGGCGTGGCTCTTTCACTGCTGTGGCCCGAGGTTCAATCCCTTGTCAAGGGACTAAGATCCTGCAAGCTGCACAGCATGGCCAAACCCCACCACTTCGAAACAAACAAACAAAAACTCTTTATGGTAAAGAAATACTGGCTGTCATTGAATTTCAGTGTTTCGAATATTTCCAGTGTTTTTGTCTCTAAGGAGACAAGACAAAAGAGTGGAGTAGGGAGCACCAGCTTTGCAGTCGGGTGAAACTGCCTTCTGCTTTGGGTTTGGCCGCTGGGGCCTTACACTGATCTCCTTCATCTATGAGGGAGGGATAGTAATATCATCCTCACAGGACTGTGGGCTTTAAATCAGACAATATATGGAAAACTCTTCATCTTATGCTCGGCATGAATCAGTGCTAAGCTGGTATCACAGACAAGATGGTGGAATATATCAAAGGCTCTGCTTGTGGCATCAGGCTCTGAAGGCTCTTTCCCACCAGAAGATTATAGAAATATTGCTTTTATTTTCTTCTAATACCTTTATGTGGTCTTTTTTCACATTTATGGATATATGTTTATTTAAGATGAAACATGGGGATCTGCTATTTACCCCCCAAATACTTAGGCAGCTATTCTATCACCATTTATTCATTTTCTTCCGCTGACTGCAATAGTAAAACATGACATTTCAAAAGTCTTAAGAACACAGGGGCCTATTGCTGGACTCTATCCTACTTCAAATAAATATTCGGTTGAATTATTCCTCACTGTGGAATTGACATAACGCCTCATCTCTCTTCCGTTGAACACCATTATTGTCTACCATAGGAAGGACACTGCGTGGCCCCTGTCCTCCAAAAGCTTATCGTATATGTGGGGAGAGGAAATAACGGTTAGGACTCCTCGCTTTCACTGCCGAGGGTACAGGTCCAATCCCTACTTGGGGAACTAAGATCACACAGGCCCAAACAAAACAAAACAAAACAAAACAAATGCAAGAAGTTGAAAACAAGAAAAAGGGGACTTTACAGAAATTCTAAAAATGCCAAAGGCCATATGCCACCTGAGATGTAGAGGGTACAGTCTGGGCAATGGCCAATGACTAGCAAGCTAGTCCCCAGCCTCCTAGGCTCAGAAATCATACTCTTCCTCACCAAGCGAGAACTCACGTCTTCCTGTTGTGGCAGTCTCACTTGAGCAATATCACAGGATTGATCAAACATCAGAATGCCAAATTATTACTTGACAATGAGAAATACATCTGTTCTACACACAGGGCATCTGTGTCTACACAAGCAGAGAATTACCTTCTGTGGGGACAGGCCTCCGTGGCACACTGAAGCACAATCACAGAATCGAAGGCTACTTGGTGACAACAGAATTAGAAAAGGAATCAGCCGAGTCCAGAATTTAATGGGAAGGCCTGAGGTAACTGGATCCATCCATCTCCTCAACAGGCAGCCTGGCTAGTGGGCCTGACTCTGCAGTTATGCTGCCTAAGGTGCCATCTCTACTCTTGGGCAATGTGAGGATGGGCACTGCCCATGTTGGTCTCTCCTCACCTTTTCTATGCTTTCACTAGTGACCAACCCTCCTGCAGATAGACACATTTCTCTTTAGAAGTTAGTACATCATGTCAGGTTTGATTCAAGTGTGATAGGCCAGGAAGCCATTGGTCCTTACACATCTCTGCTCAGCTCCATGATGTGCTAACCTTGGTGGTTCTCTCCTGGGGGGCTGCCTTTCAAAAAACTGCTTACCACTTTTGTGAGTTCTGAGGGGAGGGGACTGCTTTGCTATGGCCCCTAAGAAATGGTGACAAACCTCACAGGACTAGGATCAGGAGGGCTGGGGTATTCAGGGAAGGCTTTACAGAGAAAGATATCTGAACTTGAGTTGGCTTTTCAGAGATTCATAGGAGTTCCACAGGCAAAGCAAAATAAAGGAATTTTCGATGGACAAAGCACAGACAAAAGTAGGAATGGGTATGGTGTAACTAGCGTATAGTGAGGAGCTGCTTTGGCTGGAATGGAGGGCTGCCATTACAGGAGAAAAGATAACTAAAGTAATGTGGAGTGGTAGGGTAGAATCAAGACTGTCAGCCTATTAAAATCACTCTTTTAATGTTAGCAACTGCCTGCTGGAAAAGTAATAAACCACTATGTAACTGAACAAAAGGTAAACAGGCTAGCTCCAGGAATAGGCTACTATAACTATTTGAGGGTAGCCTGCTGCAAGATTTTACTTGCAGTGTTTTAATGGAACCTATCTACACAATTCCTAATACACCGGAGAAGAAAGCTGCTAAGTAAACCTGAGGAGTTGACGAGATCACACTTTTGTCTTTTAGGCATGTCCTTTTAGCCCTCCCAGGGTGACTGATAGCTCCTTGAGTATGGAGATCCTATATCTCTCATCACTTCAGCCAAGAAGGAAAGAAATCAACAGTAGAATGAGAGTGACTGGTGAGGACCTCAAATCAGCATACTTTCTTGAGTTGAAGAAAATTTACTATCATGTCAACTCTGGCCTTCTTATAAACTTCACTTGTCAAAATAGTCCAATAGCTTGTTATCATGGATCCAATTCCATAGGGATCTCCTGGGAGTGAAGTTCCTTTTAAAAATCCTGTGGGGACTTCCCTGGTGGTGCAATGGTTAAGGATCCGCCTGCCAGCACAGGGCACACAGGTTCGATCCCTGGCCTGGGGAGGTCCCACATGCTGCGGAGCAACTAAGTCAGTGTGCCACAACTCCTGAGCCCGTGCAGCTACAGCCCGTACTCCACAACAAGAGACGCCACCTCAGTAAGAAGCCCATGCACCGCAATGGAGACCCAACGCAGCCAAAAAAAAAAAAAAAAAAAAAAAAAAAACCCACACAAAAAAACATCCTGGGAATATACTTTTCATTAAAAGAACAAAGTGTATGTCAGTCCTCATGGCTAAAGGGAAGAATCAAGTAGTAGCAGGTGGAAAGGTGGATTTGATTCTCAGTTTCTGGGTTCTGAATCTGAATTAATTATTGTCCTTACCTCAGTGAGACAGAGAATTCTAACACAAATCGTCACTACTACAGGTACAGATACTGCCAAGATGAGTTTGTTGTTATAGTCATAACCTGGAACTTCTTTTGTGAGCTGAAGAAATATATCACAATTTTTAAAAACAAGGAGATAGAAGGGATGAAAACTTACGATTCTTCATCCTATTCTAAACGATAGCTAACTATTCTTAAACTACTATGAAACCCAATCCTTCCAGGCGAGTAGCTTCTATAAGAACAAGCCAAATTTAATGTTATTAGTCTTATCATTAGCATTTTCTTCTACAATTTATCTACAATTTATCTATCTTGTGTTATGTCCTTTTCGCGTCTACCCTAGGAATAGTGACACACTCTCTCAATGAGCAAAGTTGGAGATCACTGTCTTAGCCCGTTTCATGGCTGAAGATAAGATACTGACTAGGAGCCCGTGGTATTCCCGCTTGGGCACGTTAATGGCATGTCCTAAACTGAGTAAAAGTCCAAGTCCCACGTGTCAGGGGTTATCCTCACCTCACTTGACTCCTGCTCTTTCTGCTCACTCTGGGCTCCTGTGCTCTCACTGATAGAGTTGTCAGCTTTCCACTGGTCCATATCCCATTCCGCTTTGGACACATTTACTTCTTGCTGCTTGCTGAGAAGCTTCATCAGGAGGCCTGTTCTAGAGATGAGGTTGGCACAGGCCAGCTGCACGTGGGTGTCCGAGCAGTCTATTTTCAAAGTCTGGATAACATGAGAAATGAGCCTTTGCACGTCATTGTTGGGGATGAGGGACCAGAGCTGCTGGTTTAGCTGAGTTTCAACTTGATCACCCGGGGATGCGAGCCCTGGGAAAGTGAAGCCTGTGGGCTTAGAGGATAATTCAGTGACCATGTTGTGGTGCTCCCATTGTGTTTTGTTGCTGTGTTGAACAGCTGGCATACTGTTGTCTGCAGCGACAGTAGAATGTGCAGTGGAGACGTTCCTATGGCTAGTGTTTCCAGGGCCGGTTCCTCCTGGCAGAGTAGCGTTTCCTGTAGAACTAATTGCTTCAGAAACATTTTGTGCAGTATTGTTTTCTGAAGTAGTGTTTTCTGAAGAAGGGTCTGAAAGAGAAAATAATTCTGGAAAAGGATTTTCCTGAGAAGTCACTTCTCCTGAAGATGAAACAGCCTCTCGTGGAGGGGAATTTATGAGACTCCTCACGACAGAGAACGGAGGGCTTGCAAGCATCACTCTATCAAGTGAACTTTTCTTTCTGAACTTCCGACTCCCTTTTTTCTTTTTTCTTTTTGTTTCTTTTTGCGGTACACAGGCCTCTCACCGTTGTGGCCTCTCCCGTTGCGGAGCACAGGCTCCGGAGGCACAGGCTCAGCGGCCATGGCTCACGGGCCCAGCCGCTCCACGGCATGTGGGATCTTCCCGGACCAGGACACGAACCCGTGTCTCCTGCATCGGCAGGCGGACTCCCAACCACTGTGCCACCAGGGAAGCCCCTCGATGCTTTTTAACTTTGGGTTTTCTGTGGACCCGATGAGACCTAATTTTATGGAAGATGTATTTTTTTTTCCAGAATGTGAGATTAATTCGAAGTCCTTAATATTTCTAACTCTTGCCTTTGCATCTTCGAAAACATGAATAGCGTTGGATAAGTCTTTTGATTTGCTTTTAACCTCAGATGGGGATTTTGGCGGGATGGAGGCACAAGGCCTGCCCTTGAAGTACGGTTTGAGGGGAGAGGAGCCTGCGGCCTTGTGTTCCTTTATGAATGAAGACTCTGCATCGGAGGACTTTCCCACCAGCTTCCTGGGCCTCTGCACCATGAGGAGCTGTTTCAGCTTTCTTGGGGATGGCCTCCTGAGCTTTCATTCTTTGGCAGTGTTCGCCACAGATGGCTGGGCATTCTGTTTCCTCCTGACGCTCTCATCTCCCACTGCTTTGAGGTGCATTTTCTGTATGCCCCTTGAGGACCTTGTTCACTCTCACCAGCTTTTCCTCTGTACTCTCAATCTTTGCTAGGCTGTCTTTCTGTGGTTGGGCAGTTTCTAATTTCTTTTGAAAGATGTAGCGTGTAAACATGGCACTTAAAAGGTTGGAACGCGTACACGTGGCAGGTTTTTCTTCCTTTTTAACCTCATCAATTTTTTCTTGAGTTTCTGCATCTAACAAATTTTCCACAGAATGGAGTTCCCTCAATTTGTTTTTTTTAGTTGAATTGTTGGGTACAGGTTTAACAGAAGGGCTCCTTGTATTGTTTTTCAAAAGGCCCAGCGGCATATGTCCATCTTGTGTATTTGAAAAAAGAAGTTGAATGAATGGTAATAATGTTGATTCCACATCTCGTAGATTTCCCTCTGAGATATAAGGCAGTATGTAATTTAGTGTACTGATAATATCACTTTTATTATTAAAGTCCAGCTGCTCATTCATGAAGCCTGACAAGCTGACAGCACTGTTAGGTGAGGACGTCCTCTCTGACTCAATAGTCAGCTCGGTGCTGTTGTTCTCCTTCTGGGCTTGTAACACCTTCATCAACGATCCTCCTGCATTCTCTATAGATGTTTCTTCATCTGTCAAAAGAGAAGGGACTGTTTTTGATCACTGAAGACTGATGGGACAGCCTTTTGTCAGTCCACAGCCAAAGAAATTAGGAATCAGTCAAAGTTTGAGTGCCACTTAGGAGAAAAAGAAACCCACACTTAAGCCTATGACTGGCAACAACAAAATGTGAGAAAGGTCTCTCTTGAAAAAGGGGCTATCTACTCAGAAAATTCTGTAGCGTGAAATATAGGAACTATATTCAGGATTACTCCACTGGTTCCCAGGGGCCAGTACTCAAGAAAAGCCAAGGCTGGAAGACAAATATTCCCCTAATCAGCTGGACTCTCTGCAGATCTACTGTGACTCCTCACATTCATATACCCCATCCTGTCCTGCCTCAAAGGCACGGGAGTGTGAGGCTTCCTCTCTCCACCTCTTCAGTGTGCTTGTGTTCTTGCTGCTATCACAGATCTCCACGACAACCACCGCCGCTAACAGGTCGTCATCTGGACATGTCCTTCTCCAACTACCCACTGAGTCCTTTGCTTAGTCCCTGCTTCTATATATCCCAGTCCCCATAACAGAAGCCTCTATACAGAAAAAAACACTATGTCCGCCCTGGCTCTTTGCTAAAATTTGGGCAGGGAGCTCGGGTATAAGTTAAGAGATTTGCCAGATTGTATGCCCATGTGGAATGTTCAACAAATCAATGGAATAATACTTGAGGCCCTAAAATGTAGACGGGAAAAAGCAACTTCTGTCAGATGGCTACTTTGCTTTCAATTCATTTTACTTCTAATATTTCCAGCTCTACTTGGGGAACCATCCAAATCTTCTGACTGTGTGAAGGTAATGTGTACCAGTGTGTAGCTGGGCTTGTCTCCCAAAAGGATTAAAAGTATTTTTGGTGAGGGTCAAAGGAGGAGGGAAGGGTCATGAGAAAGGAGGAGCAGAGGCTAGCAGAGAGCCCCAAACTGGGGACAGGAGATCGGGGCCCTAGGGTCATAGCACTTAACACTGCTGATCTTGTTTTTCCTCACCTGTAAAGGAGATTAAAAATGCTTTTTCTGGGCCTCCCTGGTGGCGCAGTGGTTGGGAGTCCGCCTGCCGATGCAGGGGACGCGGGTTCGTGCCCCGATCCCGGAGGATCCCACGTGCCGCGGAGCGGCTGGGCCCGCGAGCCATGGCCGCGGGGCCTGTGTGTCCGGAGCCTGTGCTCTGCAACGGGAGAGGCCACAGCAGTGAGAGGCCCGCGTACAGCAAAAAAAAAAAAAAAAAAAAAAAAAAAAAATGCTTTTTCTGCCCACTTCTGGGGGAGAAGGGAATAATATAATTAGTAAAAAAAATGTTTGGGGGAGTTCCCAGGTGGTCTAGTGGTTAGGACCCGGCACTTTCCCTGCTGTGGCCCGGGTTCAATCCCTGCTGGGGCAACTAAGATCCCACCAGCTTGGTGGCCAAAGGAAAAAAAAAAAAACTGTGTTGAAAAATCAGCAATATTGTCTTTATATAAGTGGCAAAGTGTTATTATTTATGATGTGCTCTAGATCACTGAAAGAGACCTGTATTCAAGCTACCTGGGCATGAAAGCACATTTTGGAAGTCATCAAGTTAGTGCCCATAAATCTAATATATAGAAAAATCGTTGAAAGCCCCTGAGTGTTTTGTGGATAGAAAAACTTGCGATTCAGAGCAAGTTCAGAGCTGGACAGTCAAAGAAATAACTAGCTCTCCCATGCATTAGAAGGGCTTGGTAGCAGCTTCTGGTTATGGAACCAGAAACTCTCAGGCTCCAGATAGGACATAAAACAGCATCACTTGCACTCTTTATAAAATTGCAGAAACAAACCAAATAAACAAAAATATATTTACACCTGTCTTATAAGACAAAGGGTACTTGAGACCTAATGTATATAAAATCAGTTTACAAACTGTGATGTACTATGTGAATAAGTTGTCATTTGCAGAGAGGGCAGCATAGGATATGTGGCCATTAATGTGAATTCCCTTCCCCCTTCCATTCCTTTCTCTGGTTCCTTTACATATGCAGATCAGTTACATTATGAAGCTAATAATGTAACTGAGCTCTTCTTAGCTTAATAATGTAACCAAGAATCTGATTTTTAGCAAGGGGGTAATTCTTAGAAATTTAGGGAGCTGGAACTCTAAATGAATGTATTAAAATAATGTAATTACATCATTAGTTTTAAAATGTACCATCCTTGATTAAAAATAAAAAATTAAATTAAAAATTAAAAATGTATTATCCCGCAATTGAGACTCACCACAACGTGTGACGTCCCTCAGGCGTTCACTGTCACAACGCAGCTTGACTGTCTCACAGACAACCTCAATAGTATTTTTAAATTGGCAGAGGCAGCAGGCCCTACGGCTGGGTAAGATCCTATAAATGGAAACACAGGTAATTAAATTCGTGGTAAAAGAGTTACCTGAGTAGGTAGAAGAGGTAGGCCAAGGCCACCACAGACCAGTGCAAAAAGGAGTTCTTGGGGCATATGGGCTATAGAACTGGATAGGGGCCGGTTGGCCAATTGCTGCCCTTGACAGTTGGAAATAAATATAGAGGAGGAGAGAGGTGCCCAACAGAAGGATTAGGATGGCAGTAGGTATGATATGCCTAGAAAAAAGGGAATAGCGATTAGAATTGGGTGACACTGAACTGTAGTTTAATTCAGAAGTATCTCCTTCCAACCCGAAAGCCTCACTTTGGGTTGAGAGTACACAGGAAGAAGGCAGACTTCTAAGAAGAGTATGAAGAAGACCGCACATTCTGGAGTCACTTTCTCAGTTCCTATTTGTGAGGAGTAATATATTAGAAATTATTCTAGTAATAAAAAAGCATCATGTGGCTAAACAATAACAGAGATCGCATTGACCAAATCTGGACAAAAGGAACATTCCAAAGAATAACATTATCATTATAATAAGGTATAACGTAGTTAATTGAAAAAAAAGCACATGAGTTCATAATGATACTCCAAATGAAAAGTGGGGGAGCTCTTCTTTATAGAATAATGTCAGCTAATAAATGCAAAAGGAAGGATAGAATTAGGAAAGTGTTATTTTGCAACTATCAATGTAATAATCGATTCAGACAAGGATTATCATTGATGCACAGTTGGGTGAAGAGTTGTTTGAAAGTAGGATCTTCACTGATCCCAAGGATCACCCCACATATTATTTATCAATTACCAAGGGGAAAAATAACTTTACAATGGAGAGATATGGAATAGACCACCTTAACCAAGTGATCAAACTTAGCAATGGGCCACCTCAAGTGATGAAGTATGAAGAATACATCACCTATATAGTATTCTTCCCCAAAATGTTTACTTTGAATCTAATGAGGAAACAGACAAATACAGATTGTGGGGCAATTTACAAGACAACTGGCTTAGACTCTTCAAAAAAGCCAATGTCTTAAAAGACCAAAAGAAATAGTAGGGAAAAATTCTAGATTAACGGAAACACAGACATGACATGCAATGCCTAATCTTTAATTGGATCCTGTATCAAAACAAAACAGACTTAAAGAATATTATTGGCTTCTGGCCAAGATGAAGTACAAGGGCCAACTTAACCTCCCAGCTGAAACAAGAAAAAAATCAGATGGAACATAATGAAACAACAGTTTTCAAGAAACTGAACCTCAGGCAATACATTTCAGTGATTCCCGAGGAGATGGGAAATAAATGAAGTGATCCCTATAATTGCCCTTACTTCTCTGAGAGAGTATCCACGTCATGGTACAGGGAAGAGAAGTCCAGACAGAGACTAGTGGGCTCCCTGACAGACGAAATGGAGATAAGGGTCTGGGAAAACCAAGGTAACTAGAGTTCACAAAGCAGAGTATCAGAGAGAAAAGAAGTGCACAGACAAAGAACTCTGGAGATATGCAGAGGGATCTCTTGAGAATTCAACAAAGTATGGGTCAATACATTTGTGTGAGGAATAACTTGATGCCAGGAAAAGAACCACATGAAAGGATTAATAAGAAGAACAACTGGATATCACACAGGGTTGTAGGAATAGTACCTGTTCCTACAAGTCAGACTGGAAAACCTCATGATACTCAGAAAGGACTTGTCTCAGTAGTTGCAAATAATGAGCTCCAGACTAAAGGCTACTTGGACTCCTACCCAACGAACCTTAAAAGCTAGACCTAAAAGAATACAATTGTTTTGAGTAACCTAATTTCACCCAAAACAGAGCCCAGGCATTTTACAGGAATATAAATATACATAGCACACAATAAACTAAAACTCACAATATCTGGGATCATATGAAAAATTGCATGCAAGCATGCAAAGAAGTAGGAAAATATGACCCATACTGAGGAGAAAAGGCAATCAATCAACAATAACCCATAATCTATACAGATGTTAGAATTGGCAGAAAAGAACTTTTAAAAGGTTATTATACATGAAGAAAAGTTATTATAACTGTATTTCATATGTTAAAACACCCAGACTAAACACTGAAAATGTTAAGTGTAGGCATGGAAAATGTAAAACAGACCTAAATTGAGCTTCTAGAGATTAAAAACAATGTCTAAATGAAAAAGATATTGCAGGAGGTTAAAGGCTAATTAGACACGGCAGAAGGTCAGTGAACATTAAGGCATAGCAACAGAAACTATCCAAAATGAAACAAAAGGAGTAACAAAACAGCAACAAAATGAATAGAGCCTCAGTGACTTGTGCAACAACTTCAAGTGGCCTAATACATGTGTACTTAGAGTCCATGAAGGAGAGGAGAAATATAAAAATTTGAAGAAATAATAGCCAAAATTTTTCCAAATTGGTAAACACTATAAACCCTCAAAGTCAAGAAGATCAATGAACTTTCAGCAGAAGAAACATGGACAAAACTACACCAAGGCACAAAAAATAATCGAATTGCTCAAAACCAGCAATAAAGAGAAGAATTTAAAAGGAGCCAGAGGAAAAAATTATACACTACATACAGAGGAACAAAGATAACAATGACAGCAGAATTCGTGCTTGAAAAATCGTAAACGAGAACTCAGTGGAATAACATCTTTAAAGTAGTGAATTGAATTCTATCGAGCTAGAATTTTATACCCACATCTGTCAAAACAAAAGCAAAATAAAGACTATCTCAGACAAACAGAAGCTGAAAGAATTCATTACTGGTAGACTTTCACAATAAGAAATGTTAAAAGAAGTATTTTTAAGCAGAAGGAAAATGACACCAGATTGGAATATGGATCTACATAAAAGATTAAGAATACTGGATACATACAACAATGGAGACCCAATTCAACCAAAAATAAATAAACAAATTAAGAAAAGAAGGGAAAAATCATATAATCACTGCAATAGATGCAGGAAAAGAATGAAAACATCTAACATACATTCCTGATTAAAGAAAAACAAACAGCCCTCAGTAGACTAGGAATGGAAGGAGACTTCCTCAACTTGATAAATGACTTCTACAAAAAACCTAACATCATACTTAATGGTGAAGGACAAAGTACTTTCTCACCAGGATCAGGAACAAGGCAAGGATATCTGCTCTCATTGCTTCTATGTGACATGGCACTGAAGGTTCTAGCCAGTGCAATAGGGCAACAAAAGGAAAAGACACATTCAGAATGGAAAGGAAGAAGTAAAACTATCTTTATTTGCAGATAACATGATTATGTAGAAAACCTGATAGAAGCTACGAAAATGCTACTGGAACTAATAAATGAGTTTATCAAGTTTGCAGGGTACAAGATCAACATACAAAAAGATGAATTTGTCTCAACAAACAATCAGAGATCAAAGTTTTAAAATGCTACTTATAAAAGAATCCAACATATAAAATACTTAGAATAAATCTGACAAAAGACTTGCACACTGAAAACTGTAAAATGTTGCCGGGGGAAATTAAGAAAGACCTAAATAAATGGAGAGATATAAAGTATTCATGGATCAGAAGATTCAATATTGTTGAGACATCAATTCTCCCCAAATCGATTTATACATCAAAACCCCAGTAGGCTTTTCTATAGACATTGACAAGCCAATTCTAAAATTCATATGGAAATAAAATTTAGAATAACTAAAACAACTTTGCGAAAGAACAAAGTTGAAGAACTAACAGTAACTGATTTCAAGGATTATGAAGCTACACCTTCAAGACATTGTGATAGTAGTGTAAAGATAGACAAAAAGACCAAAGGAACAGAATACAAAGTTCTGAAGTAGAGAGATGTGGAGAACTGACTTTCAGGTTCAAAGGCATTTCAGTGGAGAAATGATAGTCTTTTCAACAAATGACGCTGGAACAACTGAATATCCAGGTGCAAAAAGAAAAAAAAAAAAATGAACTTGATCTAAACCATATACAGAAGTGAACTCAAATTGGTTCAAAGATCTAAATGTAAAACATAAAACTATAAAACGTCTAGAACAAAACAGGTGAAAAATTTTATGACCTTGAGTTTGGCAAGATTTCTTAGATACAACACCAAAAGCATAATGCATAAAAGAAAAAAATAGATAAATTAGACACCATCGAAATTAAGAATTTCTGCCCTGCAAAAGACACTCCTGAGTGAACGAAAAGATGAGTCACAGAATGGGAGAAAATACCTAGCAACTTACCTATTGGATAAAGGACTAATTTCCAGAATATAGAAAGAACTCTCAAAACTCCAGAAAAATATAGCTAAAAGATTCAAAGATATACAGATGGAAAATAAGCATATGAAAAGATGTTTGACATGATTAATCATTAGGGATGCTACAGTGAGATACAACTACACACCTATTAAACTACCTAAAATTAAAAATACTGAGCATAGCAAATGTTGGCCACAACGTAAAGAAAATGCAGCTCTCGTACACTGCTGGTAGAGATGTAAAATGATCAAACCACTATGGAAAATAGGTATTTTTTAAAAACTTAAACATACACTTACCAATGATGCAGCCATTCTACAGGCAGGCATTTACCCAGGAGAAATGGAAGTAGACATCCATACAAGACTTGTACACAAATATTCATAGCAACTTTATCTGTAATAGACAAAGACTCAAACAACTCAAATGTCCATCAATGGTCAATACATAAATGGTGGTACATCCATATAAAGGAATGCTATTCAGCAATAAACAGAAATGAATTACTGATATATACAACAATATGGATGAAGATTAAAATAATCATGCTGGGTTAGAAGCCAGTTAGAAAAAAGTATACACTGTATGATTCCATTTACATAAAATTCTAGAAAATGCAAACAGAAAGCAGATCAATGGTTGCATGGCGATTGGGAAGTGCAAGGAACGATGGGAAGGAAGAATTACAAAGAGACATTAAGAAACTTTCTGAGGTGATGGACATTTTGAGTTTCGTGATGTCTTCATGGTGTGTATGTATGTGTGTGTGTGAACACAGATTATTGCATGTCAATTATACCTCAAAAAGCTGTTAAAAGAAATGATATTAGATAAGAGAGACAATTGGGGAAATTTGAATAGCAACACTTTATTAGGTAATATGATTGTGTAGGAATTTAATTTCTTCAATACTGTGTATTAACAGTATCGTGGTTACACAGGGAAATAGTTTTTAATATCCAGAGAGGAGGGCATCTAGCTGACAAGAGAGGGATCGCAATTGTGGCAGATGGTGTGGGACACTGAGGAAGATGAGGCTAGAGCAGTGACCAATGCGTGACGGCACAGTGAAGACAGTCATTTGTCAGGTGACCTGACAAAGACGGTTGGAAGAGACTGCTAAATGCAGGGCCGTTTCCGCATACTAATCTCACGCAATCCCCTCAACTAGCCTTGGCGTAACAGAAAGTTTCTATTAGCTTGCCATATTGGAGGGGGGATGGCACAATTTAAGGTGCAGTAGGTTGTGTAATAAACTGTCACCATAGGGTCCTACAGAAATAGTTTTTTAAACCGCAAAAAAATAAAACTTGACCCTTCCCTCACAACGTATATGAAAATTAACTTAAAATGAATCATAGACCTAAATGTAGCTATACAACGTCTGGAAGAAAACGTAGGAGAAAATCTTTGTGATTTGGGGTTAGACAGTGGGGTCTCAGAGAAAGATTTCTTAGATTAAGACACAAAAAAGCAGAAAGCATTTAAGAAAAATTGCTAAGGGACTTCCCTGGTGGTGAAGACTCCGAGTTCCCAATGCTGGGGGCCCGGGTTCGATCCCTGGTCAGGGATCTAGGTCCCACATGCATGCCTCAACTATGAGTTCGCATGCCAGATCTAAGAAGCCCATGAGCCGCAACTAAGGGGCCCATCTGCTGCAACTAAGACCCAGCACAACCAAATAAATTAATTAAATAAATATGAAAAATTAAGAAAAATTGCTAAATTAGAGTTCATCAAAAATTTAACACTTCTAGCTTTCAGAGACACTTTAATATAATGAAGATAAGTCACAATCTGGGAGAAGATATTTACTAAACACATATCTGAGAGCAAGGACTTTTTCCGTTGCTTTTTATATAAAGCACTCTTAATTCTCAATATAAATATCCAATTAAAAAATGGATTTGAACAGACACTTCATTTAAAAGGATATTTGCACATGAATAGACACTCAACATCATCAGCTATTACAGAAATGCAAAATGTGGCAAAACCCACGAGATTCATCTACACACCTACTAGAAAGGCGAAAATGTTTTTAAAAAACACATATAAGGATCAGGTGAAGATGTAGAGCATCTGCAACTCTCATAGACTGCTTGTGGGAAAGCAACATGGCACAGGCACTTTAGAAAACGGTTCAGCAGTTTCTTAAAAAGTTCAATAGGCACTTAGCATATGATGAAGCAATCCCACCCTGAGGTATTTTACCCCAAATAAATGAAAACATATGCTCACACAAGACATATATTCACACACACACGTGAGTGTTTTCAGAGGCTTTGTTCATAATAGCCAAAAAACAAGAAGAAACTCAAATGTGCATCGAACGATGAATGCGTAAACAAACTGTGTATCCACACAACTAGAATACTGCTCAGCGCTCAAAAGGAATGAGCTACTGACAGGTGCAACAAACCAGATGAATCTCCAAAGAGACTGGCTAAGTGAAAGAAGCCAAAAACAAAAAGCTACATACCACATGATTTCATTTATCAAATATTCTGGAAAAGGCAACATTATACGGACAAAAATCAGATTGGTGGTTGCCAGGGGCTGGTAGTGACAGGAGGATGCATTGACTACAGAGGGACATGGGGGGTCTTTTGGGAGTGCAGAAGTTTTCTTTACCTCAAATGTGGTGGTGGCTACAGAACTATACGTTTGTCAAAACACATCACACTGTATATTTAAAAAGAGTGAATTTTGTTAAACGAAAATTATACATAAATAAACCTGACTTAAGAAGATAATCAAA
Organism: Mesoplodon densirostris; assembly: GCF_025265405.1. Taxonomy (NCBI): domain Eukaryota; kingdom Metazoa; phylum Chordata; class Mammalia; order Artiodactyla; family Ziphiidae; genus Mesoplodon; species Mesoplodon densirostris. The sequence continues at coordinate 27,330,770 of NC_082678.1, read as the reverse complement.
CAAACCTAAAAGTACAATTGAGTGAAAATCAATGTAAGAAAAATCAACTTACAGTGTTTCCAATTCAAGGGTCATCATGAGGATGCTTTCCATTGCGGTAAGTGACACTTGTGCTGTTCCCATGTCTCTGAAGGAGAAGCCCAAACATGCATGATATAAAACCCAAAGACAAAATTTCTAAACTGAAGAAGATACTTAACATGTGATTACTTCCACTTTGGCTTCTTACTTGCCATAGATGATAATGCCAAAGAGCTCTTTTGGAAGAAATTTAAATTTGCATCATCAAATTAATGACCTTGGTGCTGAACAGTACAATCATTTTCTATGATCCTCACTTCTCATTTTCAATTGCATCTACCTCTTTTGATCACTCTTTTTTTAAAAAAAATAATGTACCCCTTATTCCTTTTTGCTTTCTTGGATAAATACTATTCCTATATGCATCTTCATGTTCCATATCTATATGTGTTCTTCAACACTGTTCTCATCCTCTGCTGGCTCTCTTACCCATATATATTCTTTCTTAATCCTTTTCTTTGCCAATAACTCTTATTTTCAATAACCCAGTTAAAATCTAAATTATGACTGTTTAGCCAAAGTACTCAAGTTTTGACGAAAGTAAAAAGGAGCAGAAATTATCTCATGAGCCATGAAACTCTTACAATACTTACAAAGAGTTTAATGCTGGCACTTTAAAAAGACAAGAATCTTCAACTGTTGGCAAAGGATTACGATTGAGAATTCTGAAAAATGGAATGGAATTAAAATTATCTGCATTTTCAATTACTTCCATGAAAGTTTATATTCATTTTTTTTGGTATGGAACTTGAAGGTTAAAAAAATTATTTTCTGTCTTTACCTATAAATCACCCTTAGAATCTGTAAAACACTCTTTCACTGGGAACTACCCAGGTCTCTAGATGACAAAGTGGAGAAGAGAAACAAACAAACAAACAATAAAATAGAAAAAAAGTGGCTAGCAAAGAAAAAATATGCCAAAGTACTTTTCACGTTAAAAACCCTCGAAGTGACTATGCTGGTAGGAAGCCCTTGCTCTGTAAAAAAAGTACTATTTCTAGTGTCCTCCATAATTCAAGGTGTTTTTCTTTCATCTCTACAAAGTTTGAAAAATTTCATGATTTAAACTACCCAGCTAAAGAGAAAAATAAGGCTAATTCCTTGGTTCTGGAGCCAAAGAAGAGAGAAATCCAAGAGGAACTGGTGAAAGCCATACTCCCATCACATCGTCCCGTGTGTATTCTTGTGCCATAGCTTTTGTTACTGTGTATGTAATCAACTGTTTATTTGTCACTCTCCTAGATTGTCAGCAACTTGAGAGCAGGGACCACACTTTATTGTCATTATTATTCCTGTGCCTGACATAGTGCCTAATATTTACTAGGCATTTAATAAATGTTTGCTGAATAAATAAATAACATTTTGTTTATATATCAATAAAATAAACAAATTAATTTTGGGGAACAAAATTTTATTCCAAAATGTTGGAATAGATTTTCTTCATAGTTCTTTCTTTCTTCCTTTTTTTTCCCCTTAGTTCTTTAAAACAAATAAGGGGGAAAAAAAAAACAGAAAAGAAACAGGAAGAAAGAAGAGAATAGCTGACTTAAGGTTAACTCTACTCAAGAATTATTAGTGTACTTTTGCAGAATATTATAAAGATAATTATCAAAACTAATATCTTTTGGGTTGCCATGCATATGTGATCAGCATTTAACATTTCATCCTCACAGTAACCTTATGTGATATATATATTACACAATTGTACAAATGAGGAAACTGAGGCACAGAGGAGTTACATAACTTGTCTTAAGTCATCAAGCTCGTAAGAAGCAGAGCTGGAATTTGAACTCAGTTCTGACTCTAAAGCCTGTGTTTAACCTGAATGAAAAAAAAAAGGGTTTTTTTTTTTTTTTTGAAACATCTGTTACTTTAACCTTAATTTTGACAGCACTAAATATAGAAATACCTTTTCAAACTTCATCTACCCATCTGGGAAAGCCTCTATGAGAATTATATTTTCTCTTTTTATTTATTTATTTATTTATTTCTCTTTTTATTTATTTTTTCCTTAATCATCTCTTGTGATAAATATTTAATTAGCCTATGGCCATTGAGACTTTATAGATTTTTTTTAAAAAGTTGCAGGAAAATCAGTAAAAATGATGGAGGAAGGACATCTGAAAATTCATCCCTGCATAGAAGCAACAATAACAACAACAACAAAACTGGCAAAAATGGTCAGAATCAACTTCTTCTGAACTCTGGACATTTAACCAACATGCTGGCAGTAAATGGGGGAGCAATTTATTCAAGGAAAACAAATTAATTTCTGTAAGAACAATGAGATCTGTGTTGCTTTAACTTGCCCTCGACCTTTGGTCTCCATGCCAGTGGTAGCCTTGAAAAACAGCCCACATCCCTGGTACCAGAACGAGCAGCATGGACTGAGAGGTCCTTCAAAGCCTCATTCCCAAAGAACTGTCATTGTTTTACATGTCTGGTGGTCCCCTGGAAGACCTCACTTGAAAGGCTTGCCTTTGACCTGACTGAGGGCTGTCTAGTGAGAAAAGCCTCTGCTCAGGTGGCATTTCTGGAAAACATTTTCAAGCAAATATTTTAACATGGCGGTGGCATGAGGCAATGGATAACAGTTTGGGGCAAAAAACAACCCAACCGCAAAGCTTTAAAAGAAAAGCTGAGGAATGAGATGTGCACAGACACTTTGAAATATTCCAATGTATTCCTGGGAAACTGGAAGACCACAAGACATATTCCTGGGCATCTAGGAGAATAACTGTTAGCATTAATAAATGAGTTCAGCAAGGTTGTAGGATATAAGATCAATATCATTTCTACACACCAGCAATGAGTAATCGAAAAATGGAATTTAGAAAACAATTCCATGTGGAACAGCATCAAAACAAATATAATACTTAGGGGAAAATTTTACCAAGTAAGTGCAAGATTCACACTGAAAAGTACAAAACTGTTGAAAGAAATTGAAGAAGATCTAAATAAGTATAAAGACCTGCTGGATTCATGGACTGGAAGATAATCTTATGAAAATTTCACTACTTCCCAAATCGACCTATGGTTCCATTGCAATTCCTATCAAAATCCCAGCTGACTTCTTTCCAGAAATTGCCAAGCTGTTTCTAAAATTCCTATGGCAATTCGAGGAAACAGAATAACCAAAACAATGTCGGTAAAGAACAAAGTGGGAGGACTCACACATCCTGGTTTCCAAACTCAGTTCAAAGCTACTGCAATCACAGTGTGGTACTGGAATAAGAACAGACATGTAAATCAATGGAACAGAATTGACAAGATAGCAATAAACCCTCATATTTATGGTCTATTGATTTTCAACAAGGGTGCCAAAACAATTCAACGTGGAAAGAACAGTCTTTTCAAATGATGCTGGGACAACTGTACATCCACACACAAAATAATGAAGCTTCACACCGTATATGAAAATTAACTCCAAATGGATCAAATATCCAAACGTAAGAACTAAGACTATAAAACTCTTAGAAGAAAACACAGGAGTAAATCTTTATGACCTTGCTTTAGACAACAGTTTCTTAGATATGATACCAGAAGCACAAACAACCAAAGGAAAAACAGATGAATTAGATTTTATAAAAACTAAAAAGTTTGCGCTTCAAAGGACACTATCAAGAAAGTGAATAAACATATAGAATGGGAGAAAATACTACAGGTGGGAAGAATAAGATGCAGTGGGGAGAAGAAAAGTGTAGTAGTTGCTAGGTGTGACAATCTCAAAATTTTGAACTATTACAAATAAAACAGCCACCCTGAATCACCCCAAAGGGCAGACCCAAGTTATTTTTGCTTTTAGTGTTTATGCCTTTCTAAATCTGAGAAGCTGCCAGGATTCTAGTACATAGCAAAAAGTGAGGACAACACCCTCAAGTGTGTAAGCTTTTGTGTGTACATAGCTATGTAAAGGAAACCAATGCTAGCTGACTGGGGGAGCATTAGGGCGGCTCTGTGACCGCAGCTCAATTTGCCTTCATAGTGTGGACACACCTCCCGCACTGATATTCTCAACAATGGGGTAAATAATTCAATAGGGATAAGGCTTTGATTTTCCTCTTATTCTCTCTTCGTATTTATGTTCTTGGTACGATATTGATGTACCACGGACAAGCCAGCATGTGAATGTGCTCTGTCTGCTTAAGTTATATAGCCTTTCTACATTGTAGAGTCCTTCAGTTTCTAAAATCATGGAGCTTGTATTGTTAGATCCAATGAAGTGACTAAAAGAATTTTTAAACATAAGCCATCAGTCTGGACCTGCATAGGTGAATGAAGGAGAAACACTTTAGAGTCAGAGAAAAAAAGCATACTTAACATTTAGGATTATCAACCACTGCCGGTTTTCCATAGTATATTTCATTCCTGATTTTATCTGAAAGAGATATGATGACTACCACCATTCAAAAAGTGGTACTTTATTAATAAGCTCCTGGCTCATCTTTGAGGTAGGTTTCGGATTTAAAATAGACTACCACACTGCTAACCACTTCACCTGATATTTCTCAATAACATAGAGGCTTCATTCAAGAAACCTACTGACTTATAATTACCTGACACCCGGTGATGAATCAAGGATTTGTGGGGCCTGAACCTCATCTACTTTGGGAAATCCTAGCTAATAAAAACAGGCAAAGTTATAAATAGAAAAATCGCTAGGACCCCTCTCAAGACCTTGGAAGGGACCTATGCAAGTGAGGAGCCCTGAAGCCTAAGGTTCATTGAATTCAGGATAAATCCACCTCAGCTGGGGCCCTTTTCCAAACTTATTTAATGCAAGCAACTTATAAACACCCCAGTAATATGTCATTATAGGTAGTAAAATGATTTAACTCGAGGGTGGCATCTTCCCTTGGTGGCTTGCCTTTGGTAAGAGATGCAATACAGTTTGTATCTCACCATGGCAAATGTTTCCTAAAGCAAATTAGCTTTGTCTATTAGAAAGACTTAGTCCAAAACAAAGACTTACTATACTGTGACAGTCTTTTGAAAGTAACTGTGAATGAGTCTTCGGAGTACAGTACTAATTTATTTACAACACCAGATAGTTCTGATTCTTTCACTACCTTTTTCTGTCATTTAAGAGGAGCGCAAATTCCAAAGGAACAAGTTGGTGCCTCTTCCATTACAAATCTTTTCTAACCTACCACCCGTTTTCTACTTCATCACCCCCCTCCCTCACCTTGTTACCCTGCTGCATAGATGCTAGAATGGCTCTCATATATGTTTTCCCATCAACATCCATATTTCTCCTTCCAGTATGAAAGCTTCTTGGGGACAAAGTCCCTGCCCTATGCGTCTTTGTATCCCCAGCACTTAGTAGAGTGTTCACAGACAGTGGGCAAGGCACTCAGTGAATGTTTTGGAATGAATTCATTAATTTTTAAACTGTGATTTATTTATTTATTTCCACAATGTATTGTCCTGTGTTGCCTACATAACTATAGTGAAACTCTGATTCTTATAAGGAACTCTTGGTGTTCTGGGATGTTTAGGAAAGGTGGTGAGTTTCAGACGTTGTACTGACGCTACTAAAACCTCCTGGGGAAGGGACCTCACGAGCCTGCTCTCCGGTGTGCTAACAGAAGAAAAACCGACCCTCGGTGCTCTCTCCCCAAGGTAGGCGTCCGCAAACTAACAAGGGAAAGGAAGGAGGCCGCTAAAGATAGGCATCTGCAGGAATTGTTAATCCAGCTCCAGACACAGCCTCAACACCTTCATTAACCCAAAATGTGGGAACTGTGTGAAACTGGATTTCTGAACCACAAGACAGGTAAGAGAGTCTTTTCCAAAGCCAGGTGTACAAGAGCTCTTTCCCTTGAGTCTAAAATCGCCTTCGGGCCATTGAACGTACCCACTATCATTTCCTTGTGCCATGAGAAATCAGAGAAGTTTTGAGCTGAAGGGGTGGAAAACCCACACTTCTTATTGAAGAGTAGTCAGCAAAGAAAACATATTGAATTAGGCCACAGCAAAGTCTTTTCTTTATATTTTTCACACTACAGCTGAACACAAACAACGTCTTTTTCCATACCTCAAAGGTTCCTATTGGCCACCGATAATTCACTTCAGCAATATATGCTTTTTTGAAAAATAATGTTCTGGGTGGCTGGGGAGAGCCCTGTGGTGGGTGTTCAGGAATTCTTTCTGCTTTACCATTTAAAAGAGCTAATGATGGTTGGGGAAGCACCCACACCCACTGAACCACACCCTGCTCAACTTAGTTCTCTGCAGCTCTGTGTTGCATACATTTTAAGCAGTTAGGAACTTTGCACATGAAAAGGAATCAAAGTGAAATTCAAAAGTGGAAGTTCCTGGACCATTCTCATATTGGAGAGGCATCCGTGGGATTCCATGACAATGCTAATCTGAGTGTTTTTGTTTGGTGCCTTTAATTGACCATGCCAAAGATCAGTACTATGGAAAGCAGAGCCTTTCATATATATGAGTTAAACAAGTCTCTTGGCCTCTTTGTACCTTAGTTTCCTCATTTGAAAAAAAAAAATAAATGGCTCTCAAGACATACTTTCCAGAATTCATACTGGGCTTACTTACACCCAGCTAACCAATAACTGCATGATTGCTTTTACACACAGTTGTTTACATGTATTCATCTTCTATTTCACTTACAACTTGTGTAAAAACTGCATTCCATGCCAGGCCTGAAACGTTCCAAAGCTCAGTTCTGTGAGTAAATTGCAACCAAGATTTCTACCAAAAAAGACACGAGCAAAAGAATTAGAAAAACAGATATTCTTTCAGAACATTTATCCATTGGCAATAATTCTCATTTATATATGATGAAACGTAACATCACTACTCCCTCCATACACTAAAGAAATCTCACTGTGGGAGATATTATGATTTATACTTTCATGATTATATATGTGGTGCATTAGATACAAAATACTAAATGCTCATTAAATACTTGTGTTAAGTGATCTTTATTTCTCTAGCTAGGCAGCACTATTGACAGTTTGGGCTGGATAATTCTTTGCTGTGGGAGGCTCCCCTGTACACTGTTGGATGTTTAGTAGCATCTCTGGTCTCTGTCCACTAGATGCCAGTAGCGTATACAGTTCTGACAAGCAAAACTGTCGCCAGACACTACCAAGTGTCACCTGTGTGCAAACTCACCCTGGTTGAGAACCACTGCTCTTGATCCTGGGGGATGTTGGATGCTCAGCATGATCCTGCTCTGTGCTGGAACTGTCACCTCGGGATACAATGGAGACTGAGCTACAACTTCCTTAAGGAGCTCTGGAGGCTGAGGTGGGGTCTTCTGCTGGACTGGAGAAGGTTCAACCTCTTTAGTGACCTGTGGATTTATGGGAAGTGCCAGAGCCAGAGATTTAACAGTGACCTTGTACAAGTGTGACTGCTGAGCTTCATTTACCCCATGATGAACACATGGTCAAACTACAACCTCCTTAAGTGTCTCCAAAGGCCGGGCGAGGGCCTCCTGAGGACTTGAAGTTTCTAGTTCCTCAGGGGCCTCTGAAGGCTGAGATGGAGCCTCCTGCGGAAGTGGAGGTGGTTCTACCTCCACAGTGGGCTCTGCATGCTGAGCCTGGGCCTCTGCCTGGGGTGAAAAAGATTCAACGTCCTCAGGGGTCTGTGGATGCTGAGCAGGGGCCTCTTGATGAAGTAAAGATTCAGCCTCCTCAGTGAGCTCTGGATGACGAGTTTGGGCCTCCTGCTGGGATGCAGAAATATCTCATCCTCAGCAGAAGACTCCCTGTCGTGTAGCTTTTGGGTCATGTGTTCCTTGCGTGTGGCGCTGAGAGGCCTATACATACCCCTAAGCCAAAGTGGCCGCCTTCTCCCGAAAAAGCCCTCCTAGAACACAGAAAGGGAAATATTAATTCTGCATCTCCCCTGCTTTCTCTGGCCACAGTACTTTATCCTCCTCACATCTACCTGACTCTCACTTTCCCCTGAGCTTCTCTTACGCAGCAGAAATCCAAAAAAGCCCCTTGGAGGAAAACACACACTGTTAGTGCTGCATGTCACTTTTCATCTCTCTCACAATGTGTTATCTCTGCTTTCATTAGGACTAAATGGGGACCTCAGTCCATAATCACAATGAGCAAAATCACCACAGACCCGGGATCATGAAAATCATTGCATGCATGCTGGCCTTCCAGAAGTTCTCTGTGTCTGTCCAAAATGGACCCCAAGTGTCTCTGGAGAGACATTTGTATGTGGCTTAGCATGGAGCATAGGCAGGATTTTCAGCCCCGTTCACCTTTCTTTGCCCTTGGCCAACTGCCCTCGTGCAGTGAAAACACTTGCACAACGGCACTGGGCAGAAACTTGTTACTCCCTTAGACGCGCTTCACACCAGTCCGCTTCGGACTTAGTCGCACATGCAGCATTTGCTGCGGGTGTGGGTGTGGGGAGAAGGTGATTTTATTTTCCTGGCTGCTCTATCCTATACGTTGAATCACACCAAGTAAACACCTGAACCCAACGAGCAAAGTCATCTATAGCTCTCTGACTTTCACTCTGCAGGCTGTCACTCAGGTGTCAGTGAATTGTGGAATCCGTTTAAAGGCCACGACCAGCAGGGAAGCACAAAATACTCTTTTTGAATACAAATAGAAGAGAAAAAAATCACAGTGCACAATAAGTTTGTTTCAGAAACTACTTATGTCCATATAGTATGTGTCTACTCAACTGTGACCTAAAACGTAGCTCACAGCCCAAGCACAGTGTGTGATCAGTGGAGAAGTCCTCAGTGGAAAGGGACCATCTTCTTCTTGGTAATCACCAGCAGTATGACCATGGGGCAAGGTAGTTTCCCTTTCTCTTTCTCCAGTTCCTTATTACAAAAGGAAGAGACAAACTACTGTCTAAAGTTTCTCCCGGTTAAAATTCTATGAGGTTTGGATAAAGGGAATAGAGAGTAGGGGCCTGAAAAACAGTAGGATGAGAAGGGAAGTTTTCTTGCCACTTTCCAGAAGGGACTCATATGTTCTACCTTTTGTCAGCTTTGAGTGAGGCCAGCCCCTAAATCCCCAACCATGTGGCCCTCCCTACCCCAGAGCCTCCTAGAAGGCCTCTGGCCTGGCCTGATGCCTGGGAGCCAGGCATCCGCCCAGCAGGAACAGGTACAACCAAAACCTCTCCCCGTCCACCCTCTTTCCTTAAAGGACTAGTGAGAGCAGATGAATGTGTGCCAGTCCTGTTCTAACTCAGCTTGGGCTGCGGAGCTAATTCTGCTGAGAAATAAACTAGGGTAAACCATTAGGGTAATCAAGCGTTCTTCCTGCCTTTGCTGAGGAAACTGAAATAGATGAGTTCTAAGTTCTCCTCTAGTTGTAAATTTCTGCTTTCAAAGACCAATATTTACCTTCTGCTTCTTTTTCTATCTTCCTCTTTTGCAATTCTAGGAGAAGAAATCTGTTTTGAAAGAAAACAGGATCATGATTATCCATTACAACTATTTCCAAATCCTTATTCATTCCTTTTGACTTTAAATCTTATCTATCCAGTAAGATGACAACTCTTTCAAGGAAAGGAATTCTACCCTGTTTAAGAATCCTTTGACTCTTCCACAGTACCTAACTTAGGGTCTTGCATGCAGCTGGCGATATATTTTATTGACTGTTTTAGATAACGTTCAACAGATAATTCCTAATAAAAACTCTCAGAAGTAGGAAAAGAAAATAAAAGTATCTGGCAGAAACCTAAGCATTGTTCTAAAGTCAAGAACAAGAGTAGGATGCCCAATCATTACTGCTACTATTGAGCACTGTGGAGGAGGTCTTAATCAGTACGATAAGAAAAACGAAGTATTGGAAAGAAGAGACAAACATATCTGCATATGAAACAAGGGACCCAAAAAGACCAAAAGTATCAACTGAAATTTTATTGGAAGTAACATGAGTAAGATGGCTCCATACAAAATCAAGAGATCAACATATTAGCCTCAATAGCTTTCCCATATAACACAACTAACTAACTAAAAAACAGAAGGAACCTCCCGTTCACTATATCAATACAAATGCATAAAGCACCTAGGAATAAATTTAGCCACAAATTTGTAAGACCTATGTGATGAAAATATTAAAACTTTTTTGAAGGACGTTAAGAAGTACTTACATGGCATGAGATACCATCCTCCTAGAATGTTGTAAAGAGGTCAATTCTCTTCAAATGAAACTAAAAATTCAATGCAATCCATTTTATAGCCAAAATAATTTTTAAATAAAACCTGGCCAGCTGACATTTGGTAGAGAATATATGTAAGAATAGTTATGAGATGTATGCAAAAGAAGGTCAAAGAGTAGGACCTTGCCCTACCAGATATAAAATATGTTATAGAGCAACTGGAAGTAAGCAGTGTGATATCAGTACTGGTACAGGACAAGATAACTGGATCACAGAACAGCATCCAGATGAAGATAGCATATTAGACCAGGGAAGAAGGAATAAACCATTCAGTGAAAGATTTGAAAAGCATCAGATCTTCATGTAGGGGGAAAAAGTTAGATCCCCTACCTCAACCACACGAACAAACAAATACAACAAATTCTGGACAGATTATAAAAGTACTTGAAGAAAATATTAGAGATGGTTTTTACGTCACGAGGTGACAAAGGCCTGGCTAACAAAACCCACCCCACATGAGCCATGAGGAGAGGACAGGCAGATATGGTGGCAGACTGTCAACACACCTCCTACTCTTCACAGCCCTTGCCCCCTTTTCCCCTGGACTGTTTGTCTGCTTCTTGTTGACTTATAAAACTCTTGGGAGTTCCCTGGTGGTCCACTGGTTAGGGCGTGGCTCTTTCACTGCTGTGGCCCGAGGTTCAATCCCTTGTCAAGGGACTAAGATCCTGCAAGCTGCACAGCATGGCCAAACCCCACCACTTCGAAACAAACAAACAAAAACTCTTTATGGTAAAGAAATACTGGCTGTCATTGAATTTCAGTGTTTCGAATATTTCCAGTGTTTTTGTCTCTAAGGAGACAAGACAAAAGAGTGGAGTAGGGAGCACCAGCTTTGCAGTCGGGTGAAACTGCCTTCTGCTTTGGGTTTGGCCGCTGGGGCCTTACACTGATCTCCTTCATCTATGAGGGAGGGATAGTAATATCATCCTCACAGGACTGTGGGCTTTAAATCAGACAATATATGGAAAACTCTTCATCTTATGCTCGGCATGAATCAGTGCTAAGCTGGTATCACAGACAAGATGGTGGAATATATCAAAGGCTCTGCTTGTGGCATCAGGCTCTGAAGGCTCTTTCCCACCAGAAGATTATAGAAATATTGCTTTTATTTTCTTCTAATACCTTTATGTGGTCTTTTTTCACATTTATGGATATATGTTTATTTAAGATGAAACATGGGGATCTGCTATTTACCCCCCAAATACTTAGGCAGCTATTCTATCACCATTTATTCATTTTCTTCTGCTGACTGCAATAGTAAAACATGACATTTCAAAAGTCTTAAGAACACAGGGGCCTATTGCTGGACTCTATCCTACTTCAAATAAATATTCGGTTGAATTATTCCTCACTGTGGAATTGACATAACGCCTCATCTCTCTTCCGTTGAACACCATTATTGTCTACCATAGGAAGGACACTGCGTGGCCCCTGTCCTCCAAAAGCTTATCGTATATGTGGGGAGAGGAAATAACGGTTAGGACTCCTCGCTTTCACTGCCGAGGGTACAGGTCCAATCCCTACTTGGGGAACTAAGATCACACAGGCCCAAACAAAACAAAACAAAACAAAACAAATGCAAGAAGTTGAAAACAAGAAAAAGGGGACTTTACAGAAATTCTAAAAATGCCAAAGGCCATATGCCACCTGAGATGTAGAGGGTACAGTCTGGGCAATGGCCAATGACTAGCAAGCTAGTCCCCAGCCTCCTAGGCTCAGAAATCATACTCTTCCTCACCAAGCGAGAACTCACGTCTTCCTGTTGTGGCAGTCTCACTTGAGCAATATCACAGGATTGATCAAACATCAGAATGCCAAATTATTACTTGACAATGAGAAATACATCTGTTCTACACACAGGGCATCTGTGTCTACACAAGCAGAGAATTACCTTCTGTGGGGACAGGCCTCCGTGGCACACTGAAGCACAATCACAGAATCGAAGGCTACTTGGTGACAACAGAATTAGAAAAGGAATCAGCCGAGTCCAGAATTTAATGGGAAGGCCTGAGGTAACTGGATCCATCCATCTCCTCAACAGGCAGCCTGGCTAGTGGGCCTGACTCTGCAGTTATGCTGCCTAAGGTGCCATCTCTACTCTTGGGCAATGTGAGGATGGGCACTGCCCATGTTGGTCTCTCCTCACCTTTTCTATGCTTTCACTAGTGACCAACCCTCCTGCAGATAGACACATTTCTCTTTAGAAGTTAGTACATCATGTCAGGTTTGATTCAAGTGTGATAGGCCAGGAAGCCATTGGTCCTTACACATCTCTGCTCAGCTCCATGATGTGCTGACCTTGGTGGTTCTCTCCTGGGGGGCTGCCTTTCAAAAAACTGCTTACCACTTTTGTGAGTTCTGAGGGGAGGGGACTGCTTTGCTATGGCCCCTAAGAAATGGTGACAAACCTCACAGGACTAGGATCAGGAGGGCTGGGGTATTCAGGGAAGGCTTTACAGAGAAAGATATCTGAACTTGAGTTGGCTTTTCAGAGATTCATAGGAGTTCCACAGGCAAAGCAAAATAAAGGAATTTTCGATGGACAAAGGCACAGACAAAAGTAGGAATGGGTATGGTGTAACTAGCGTATAGTGAGGAGCTGCTTTGGCTGGAATGGAGGGCTGCCATTACAGGAGAAAAGATAACTAAAGTAATGTGGAGTGGTAGGGTAGAATCAAGACTGTCAGCCTATTAAAATCACTCTTTTAATGTTAGCAACTGCCTGCTGGAAAAGTAATAAACCACTATGTAACTGAACAAAAGGTAAACAGGCTAGCTCCAGGAATAGGCTACTATAAATATTTGAGGGTAGCCTGCTGCAAGATTTTACTTGCAGTGTTTTAATGGAACCTATCTACACAATTCCTAATACACCGGAGAAGAAAGCTGCTAAGTAAACCTGAGGAATTGACGAGATCACACTTTTGTCTTTTAGGCATGTCCTTTTAGCCCTCCCAGGGTGACTGATAGCTCCTTGAGTATGGAGATCCTATATCTCTCATCACTTCAGCCAAGAAGGAAAGAAATCAACGGTAGAATGAGAGTGACTGGTGAGGACCTCAAATCAGCATACTTTCTTGAGTTGAAGAAAATTTACTATCATGTCAACTCTGGCCTTCTTATAAACTTCACTTGTCAAAATAGTCCAATAGCTTGTTATCATGGATCCAATTCCATAGGGATCTCCTGGGAGTGAAGTTCCTTTTAAAAATCCTGTGGGGACTTCCCTGGTGGTGCAATGGTTAAGGATCCGCCTGCCAGCACAGGGCACACAGGTTCGATCCCTGGCCTGGGGAGGTCCCACATGCTGCGGAGCAACTAAGTCAGTGTGCCACAACTCCTGAGCCCGTGCAGCTACAGCCCGTACTCCACAACAAGAGACGCCACCTCAGTAAGAAGCCCATGCACCGCAGTGGAGACCCAACGCAGCCAAAAAAAAAAAAAAAAAAAAAAACACACACACACACAAAAACATCCTGGGAATATACTTTTCATTAAAAGAACAAAGTGTATGTCAGTCCTCATGGCTAAAGGGAAGAATCAAGTAGTAGCAGGTGGAAAGGTGGATTTGATTCTCAGTTTCTGGGTTCTGAATCTGAATTAATTATTGTCCTTACCTCAATGAGACAGAGAATTCTAACACAAATCGTCACTACTACAGGTACAGATACTGCCAAGATGAGTTTGTTGTTATAGTCATAACCTGGAACTTCTTTTGTGAGCTAAAGAAATATATCACAATTTTTAAAAACAAGGAGATAGAAGGGATGAAAACTTACGATTCTTCATCCTATTCTTCGTTAAGCTAACTATTCTTAAACTACTATGAAACCCAATCCTTCCAGGCGAGTAGCTTCTATAAGAACAAGCCAAATTTAATGTTATTAGTCTTATCATTAGCATTTTCTTCTACAATTTATTTATCTTGTGTTATGTCCTTTTCGCGTCTACCCTAGGAATAGTGACACACTCTCTCAATGAGCAAAGTTGGAGATCACTGTCTTAGCCCGTTTCATGGCTGAAGATAAGATACTGACTAGGAGCCCGTGGTATTCCCGCTTGGGCACGTTAATGGCATGTCCTAAACTGAGTAAAAGTCCAAGTCCCACGTGTCAGGGGTTATCCTCACCTCACTTGACTCCTGCTCTTTCTGCTCACTCTGGGCTTCTGTGCTCTCACTGATAGAGTTGTCAGCTTTCCACTGGTCCATATCCCATTCCGCTTTGGACACATTTACTTCTTGCTGCTTGCTGAGAAGCTTCATCAGGAGGCCTGTTCTAGAGATGAGGTTGGCACAGGCCAGCTGCACGTGGGTGTCCGAGCAGTCTATTTTCAAAGTCTGGATAACATGAGAAATGAGCCTTTGCACGTCATTGTTGGGGATGAGGGACCAGAGCTGCTGGTTTAGCTGAGTTTCAACTTGATCACCCGGGGATGCGAGCCCTGGGAAAGTGAAGCCTGTGGGCTTAGAGGATAATTCAGTGACCATGTTGTGGTGCTCCCATTGTGTTTTGTTGCTGTGTTGAACAGCTGGCATACTGTTGTCTGCAGCGACAGTAGAATGTGCAGTGGAGACGTTCCTATGGCTAGTGTTTCCAGGGCCGGTTCCTCCTGGCAGAGTAGCGTTTCCTGTAGAACTAATTGCTTCAGAAACATTTTGTGCAGTATTGTTTTCTGAAGTAGTGTTTTCTGAAGAAGGGTCTGAAAGAGAAAATAATTCTGGAAAAGGATTTTCCTGAGAAGTCACTTCTCCTGAAGATGAAACAGCCTCTCGTGGAGGGGAATTTATGAGACTCCTCACGACAGAGAACGGAGGGCTTGCAAGCATCACTCTATCAAGTGAACTTTTCTTTCTGAACTTCCGACTCCCTTTTTTCTTTTTTCTTTTTGTTTCTTTTAGCGGTACACAGGCCTCTCACCGTTGTGGCCTCTCCCGTTGCGGAGCACAGGCTCCGGAGGCACAGGCTCAGCGGCCATGGCTCACGGGCCCAGCCGCTCCACGGCATGTGGGATCTTCCCGGACCAGGACACGAACCCGTGTCTCCTGCATCGGCAGGCGGACTCCCAACCACTGTGCCACCAGGGAAGCCCCTCGATGCTTTTTAACTTTGGGTTTTCTGTGGACCCGATGAGACCTAATTTTATGGAAGATGTATTTTTTTTTCCAGAATGTGAGATTAATTCGAAGTCCTTAATATTTCTAACTCTTGCCTTTGCATCTTCGAAAACATGAATAGCGTTGGATAAGTCTTTTGATTTGCTTTTAACCTCAGATGGGGATTTTGGCGGGATGGAGGCACAAGGCCTGCCCTTGAAGTACGGTTTGAGGGGAGAGGAGCCTGCGGCCTTGTGTTCCTTTATGAATGAAGACTCTGCATCGGAGGACTTTCCCACCAGCTTCCTGGGCCTCTGCACCATGAGGAGCTGTTTCAGCTTTCTTGGGGATGGCCTCCTGAGCTTTCATTCTTTGGCAGTGTTCGCCACAGATGGCTGGGCATTCTGTTTCCTCCTGACGCTCTCATCTCCCACTGCTTTGAGGTGCATTTTCTGTATGCCCCTTGAGGACCTTGTTCACTCTCACCAGCTTTTCCTCTGTACTCTCAATCTTTGCTAGGCTGTCTTTCTGTGGTTGGGCAGTTTCTAATTTCTTTTGAAAGATGTAGCGTGTAAACATGGCACTTAAAAGGTTGGAACGCGTACACGTGGCAGGTTTTTCTTCCTTTTTAACCTCATCAATTTTTTCTTGAGTTTCTGCATCTAACAAATTTTCCACAGAATGGAGTTCCCTCAATTTGTTTTTTTTAGTTGAATTGTTGGGTACAGGTTTAACAGAAGGGCTCCTTGTATTGTTTTTCAAAAGGCCCAGCGGCATATGTCCATCTTGTGTATTTGAAAAAAGAAGTTGAATGAATGGTAATAATGTTGATTCCACATCTCCTAGATTTCCCTCTGAGATATAAGGCAGTATGTAATTTAGTGTACTGATAATATCACTTTTATTATTAAAGTCCAGCTGCTCATTCATGAAGCCTGACAAGCTGACAGCACTGTTAGGTGAGGACGTCCTCTCTGACTCAATAGTCAGCTCGGTGCTGTTGTTCTCCTTCTGGGCTTGTAACACCTTCATCAACGATCCTCCTGCATTCTCTATAGATGTTTCTTCATCTGTCAAAAGAGAAGGGACTGTTTTTGATCACTGAAGACTGATGGGACAGCCTTTTGTCAGTCCACAGCCAAAGAAATTAGGAATCAGTCAAAGTTTGAGTGCCACTTAGGAGAAAAAGAAACCCACACTTAAGCCTATGACTGGCAACAACAAAATGTGAGAAAGGTCTCTCTTGAAAAAGGGGCTATCTACTCAGAAAATTCTGTAGCGTGAAATATAGGAACTATATTCAGGATTACTCCACTGGTTCCCAGGGGCCAGTACTCAAGAAAAGCCAAGGCTGGAAGACAAATATTCCCCTAATCAGCTGGACTCTCTGCAGATCTACTGTGACTCCTCACATTCATATACCCCATCCTGTCCTGCCTCAAAGGCACGGGAGTGTGAGGCTTCCTCTCTCCACCTCTTCAGTGTGCTTGTGTTCTTGCTGCTATCACAGATCTCCACGACAACCACCGCCGCTAACAGGTCGTCATCTGGACATGTCCTTCTCCAACTACCCACTGAGTCCTTTGCTTAGTCCCTGCTTCTATATATCCCAGTCCCCATAACAGAAGCCTCTATACAGAAAAAAACACTATGTCCGCCCTGGCTCTTTGCTAAAATTTGGGCAGGGAGCTCGGGTATAAGTTAAGAGATTTGCCAGATTGTATGCCCATGTGGAATGTTCAACAAATCAATGGAATAATACTTGAGGCCCTAAAATGTAGACGGGAAAAAGCAACTTCTGTCAGATGGCTACTTTGCTTTCAATTCATTTTACTTCTAATATTTCCAGCTCTACTTGGGGAACCATCCAAATCTTCTGACTGTGTGAAGGTAATGTGTACCATTGTGTAGCTGGGCTTGTCTCCCAAAAGGATTAAAAGTATTTTTGGTGAGGGTCAAAGGAGGAGGGAAGGGTCATGAGAAAGGAGGAGCAGAGGCTAGCAGAGAGCCCCAAACTGGGGACAGGAGATCGGGGCCCTAGGGTCATAGCACTTAACACTGCTGATCTTGTTTTTCCTCACCTGTAAAGGAGATTAAAAATGCTTTTTCTGGGCCTCCCTGGTGGCGCAGTGGTTGGGAGTCCGCCTGCCGATGCAGGGGACGCGGGTTCGTGCCCCGATCCCGGAGGATCCCACGTGCCGCGGAGCGGCTGGGCCCGCGAGCCATGGCCGCGGGGCCTGTGTGTCCGGAGCCTGTGCTCTGCAACGGGAGAGGCCACAGCAGTGAGAGGCCCGCGTACAGCAAAAAAAAAAAAAAAAAAAAAAAAAAAAAAAAAAAAAAAAAATGCTTTTTCTGCCCACTTCTGGGGGAGAAGGGAATAATATAATTAGTAAAAAAAATGTTTGGGGGAGTTCCCAGGTGGTCTAGTGGTTAGGACCCGGCACTTTCCCTGCTGTGGCCCGGGTTCAATCCCTGCTGGGGCAACTAATATCCCACCAGCTTGGTGGCCAAAGGAAAAAAAAAAAAACTGTGTTGAAAAATCAGCAATATTGTCTTTATATAAGTGGCAAAGTGTTATTATTTATGATGTGCTCTAGATCACTGAAAGAGACCTGTATTCAAGCTACCTGGGCATGAAAGCACATTTTGGAAGTCATCAAGTTAGTGCCCATAAATCTAATATATAGAAAAATCGTTGAAAGCCCCTGAGTGTTTTGTGGATAGAAAAACTTGCGATTCAGAGCAAGTTCAGAGCTGGACAGTCAAAGAAATAACTAGCTCTCCCATGCATTAGAAGGGCTTGGTAGCAGCTTCTGGTTATGGAACCAGAAACTCTCAGGCTCCAGATAGGACATAAAACAGCATCACTTGCACTCTTTATAAAATTGCAGAAACAAACCAAATAAACAAAAATATATTTACACCTATCTTATAAGACAAAGGGTACTTGAGACCTAATGTATATAAAATCAGTTTACAAACTGTGATGTACTATGTGAATAAGTTGTCATTTGCAGAGAGGGCAGCATAGGATATGTGGCCATTAATGTGAATTCCCTTCCCCCTTCCATTCCTTTCTCTGGTTCCTTTACATATGCAGATCAGTTACATTATGAAGCTAATAATGTAACTGAGCTCTTCTTAGCTTAATAATGTAACCAAGAATCTGATTTTTAGCAAGGGGGTAATTCTTAGAAATTTAGGGAGCTGGAACTCTAAATGAATGTATTAAAATAATGTAATTACATCATTAGTTTTAAAATGTACCATCCTTGATTAAAAATAAAAAATTAAATTAAAAATTAAAAATGTATTATCCCGCAATTGAGACTCACCACAACGTGTGACGTCCCTCAGGCGTTCACTGTCACAACGCAGCTTGACTGTCTCACAGACAACCTCAATAGTATTTTTAAATTGGCAGAGGCAGCAGGCCCTACGGCTGGGTAAGATCCTATAAATGGAAACACAGGTAATTAAATTCGTGGTAAAAGAGTTACCTGAGTAGGTAGAAGAGGTAGGCCAAGGCCACCACAGACCAGTGCAAAAAGGAGTTCTTGGGGCATATGGGCTATAGAACTGGATAGGGGCCGGTTGGCCAATTGCTGCCCTTGACAGTTGGAAATAAATATAGAGGAGGAGAGAGGTGCCCAACAGAAGGATTAGGATGGCAGTAGGTATGATATGCCTAGAAAAAAGGGAATAGCGATTAGAATTGGGTGACACTGAACTGTAGTTTAATTCAGAAGTATCTCCTTCCAACCCGAAAGCCTCACTTTGGGTTGAGAGTACACAGGAAGAAGGCAGACTTCTAAGAAGAGTATGAAGAAGACCGCACATTCTGGAGTCACTTTCTCAGTTCCTATTTGTGAGGAGTAATATATTAGAAATTATTCTAGTAATAAAAAAGCATCATGTGGCTAAACAATAACAGAGATCGCATTGACCAAATCTGGACAAAAGGAACATTCCAAAGAATAACATTATCATTATAATAAGGTATAACGTAGTTAATTGAAAAAAAAGCACATGAGTTCATAATGATACTCCAAATGAAAAGTGGGGGAGCTCTTCTTTATAGAATAATGTCAGCTAATAAATGCAAAAGGAAGGATAGAATTAGGAAAGTGTTATTTTGCAACTATCAATGTAATAATCGATTCAGACAAGGATTATCATTGATGCACAGTTGGGTGAAGAGTTGTTTGAAAGTAGGATCTTCACTGATCCCAAGGATCACCCCACATATTATTTATCAATTACCAAGGGGAAAAATAACTTTACAATGGAGAGATATGGAATAGACCACCTTAACCAAGTGATCAAACTTAGCAATGGGCCACCTCAAGTGATGAAGTATGAAGAATACATCACCTATATAGTATTCTTCCCCAAAATGTTTACTTTGAATCTAATGAGGAAACAGACAAATACAGATTGTGGGGCAATTTACAAGACAACTGGCTTAGACTCTTCAAAAAAGCCAATGTCTTAAAAGACCAAAAGAAATAGTAGGGAAAAATTCTAGATTAACGGAAACACAGACATGACATGCAATGCCTAATCTTTAATTGGATCCTGTATCAAAACAAAACAGACTTAAAGAATATTATTGGCTTCTGGCCAAGATGAAGTACAAGGGCCAACTTAACCTCCCAGCTGAAACAAGAAAAAAATCAGATGGAACATAATGAAACAACAGTTTTCAAGAAACTGAACCTCAGGCAATACATTTCAGTGATTCCCGAGGAGATGGGAAATAAATGAAGTGATCCCTATAATTGCCCTTACTTCTCTGAGAGAGTATCCACGTCATGGTACAGGGAAGAGAAGTCCAGACAGAGACTAGTGGGCTCCCTGACAGACGAAATGGAGATAAGGGTCTGGGAAAACCAAGGTAACTAGAGTTCACAAAGCAGAGTATCAGAGAGAAAAGAAGTGCACAGACAAAGAACTCTGGAGATATGCAGAGGGATCTCTTGAGAATTCAACAAAGTATGGGTCAATACATTTGTGTGAGGAATAACTTGATGCCAGGAAAAGAACCACATGAAAGGATTAATAAGAAGAACAACTGGATATCACACAGGGTTGTAGGAATAGTACCTGTTCCTACAAGTCAGACTGGAAAACCTCATGATACTCAGAAAGGACTTGTCTCAGTAGTTGCAAATAATGAGCTCCAGACTAAAGGCTACTTGGACTCCTACCCAACGAACCTTAAAAGCTAGACCTAAAAGAATACAATTGTTTTGAGTAACCTAATTTCACCCAAAACAGAGCCCAGGCATTTTACAGGAATATAAATATACATAGCACACAATAAACTAAAACTCACAATATCTGGGATCATATGAAAAATTGCATGCAAGCATGCAAAGAAGTAGGAAAATATGACCCATACTGAGGAGAAAAGGCAATCAATCAACAATAACCCATAATCTATACAGATGTTAGAATTGGCAGAAAAGAACTTTTAAAAGGTTATTATACATGAAGAAAAGTTATTATAACTGTATTTCATATGTTAAAACACCCAGACTAAACACTGAAAATGTTAAGTGTAGGCATGGAAAATGTAAAACAGACCTAAATTGAGCTTCTAGAGATTAAAAACAATGTCTAAATGAAAAAGATATTGCAGGAGGTTAAAGGCTAATTAGACACGGCAGAAGGTCAGTGAACATTAAGGCATAGCAACAGAAACTATCCAAAATGAAACAAAAGGAGTAACAAAACAGCAACAAAATGAATAGAGCCTCAGTGACTTGTGCAACAACTTCAAGTGGCCTAATACATGTGTACTTAGAGTCCATGAAGGAGAGGAGAAATATAAAAATTTGAAGAAATAATAGCCAAAATTTTTCCAAATTGGTAAACACTATAAACCCTCAAAGTCAAGAAGATCAATGAACTTTCAGCAGAAGAAACATGGACAAAACTACACCAAGGCACAAAAAATAATCGAATTGCTCAAAACCAGCAATAAAGAGAAGAATTTAAAAGGAGCCAGAGGAAAAAATTATACACTACATACAGAGGAACAAAGATAACAATGACAGCAGAATTCGTGCTTGAAAAATCGTAAACGAGAACTCAGTGGAATAACATCTTTAAAGTAGTGAATTGAATTCTATCGAGCTAGAATTTTATACCCACATCTGTCAAAACAAAAGCAAAATAAAGACTATCTCAGACAAACAGAAGCTGAAAGAATTCATTACTGGTAGACTTTCACAATAAGAAATGTTAAAAGAAGTATTTTTAAGCAGAAGGAAAATGACACCAGATTGGAATATGGATCTACATAAAAGATTAAGAATACTGGATACATACAACAATGGAGACCCAATTCAACCAAAAATAAATAAACAAATTAAGAAAAGAAGGGAAAAATCATATAATCACTGCAATAGATGCAGGAAAAGAATGAAAACATCTAACATACATTCCTGATTAAAGAAAAACAAACAGCCCTCAGTAGACTAGGAATGGAAGGAGACTTCCTCAACTTGATAAATGACTTCTACAAAAAACCTAACATCATACTTAATGGTGAAGGACAAAGTACTTTCTCACCAGGATCAGGAACAAGGCAAGGATATCTGCTCTCATTGCTTCTATGTGACATGGCACTGAAGGTTCTAGCCAGTGCAATAGGGCAACAAAAGGAAAAGACACATTCAGAATGGAAAGGAAGAAGTAAAACTATCTTTATTTGCAGATAACATGATTATGTAGAAAACCTGATAGAAGCTACGAAAATGCTACTGGAACTAATAAATGAGTTTATCAAGTTTGCAGGGTACAAGATCAACATACAAAAAGATGAATTTGTCTCAACAAACAATCAGAGATCAAAGTTTTAAAATGCTACTTATAAAAGAATCCAACATATAAAATACTTAGAATAAATCTGACAAAAGACTTGCACACTGAAAACTGTAAAATGTTGCCGGGGGAAATTAAGAAAGACCTAAATAAATGGAGAGATATAAAGTATTCATGGATCAGAAGATTCAATATTGTTGAGACATCAATTCTCCCCAAATCGATTTATACATCAAAACCCCAGTAGGCTTTTCTATAGACATTGACAAGCCAATTCTAAAATTCATATGGAAATAAAATTTAGAATAACTAAAACAACTTTGCGAAAGAACAAAGTTGAAGAACTAACAGTAACTGATTTCAAGGATTATGAAGCTACACCTTCAAGACATTGTGATAGTAGTGTAAAGATAGACAAAAAGACCAAAGGAACAGAATACAAAGTTCTGAAGTAGAGAGATGTGGAGAACTGACTTTCAGGTTCAAAGGCATTTCAGTGGAGAAATGATAGTCTTTTCAACAAATGACGCTGGAACAACTGAATATCCAGGTGCAAAAAGAAAAAAAAAAAAATGAACTTGATCTAAACCATATACAGAAGTGAACTCAAATTGGTTCAAAGATCTAAATGTAAAACATAAAACTATAAAACGTCTAGAACAAAACAGGTGAAAAATTTTATGACCTTGAGTTTGGCAAGATTTCTTAGATACAACACCAAAAGCATAATGCATAAAAGAAAAAAATAGATAAATTAGACACCATCGAAATTAAGAATTTCTGCCCTGCAAAAGACACTCCTGAGTGAACGAAAAGATGAGTCACAGAATGGGAGAAAATACCTAGCAACTTACCTATTGGATAAAGGACTAATTTCCAGAATATAGAAAGAACTCTCAAAACTCCAGAAAAATATAGCTAAAAGATTCAAAGATATACAGATGGAAAATAAGCATATGAAAAGATGTTTGACATGATTAATCATTAGGGATGCTACAGTGAGATACAACTACACACCTATTAAACTACCTAAAATTAAAAATACTGAGCATAGCAAATGTTGGCCACAACGTAAAGAAAATGCAGCTCTCGTACACTGCTGGTAGAGATGTAAAATGATCAAACCACTATGGAAAATAGGTATTTTTTAAAAACTTAAACATACACTTACCAATGATGCAGCCATTCTACAGGCAGGCATTTACCCAGGAGAAATGGAAGTAGACATCCATACAAGACTTGTACACAAATATTCATAGCAACTTTATCTGTAATAGACAAAGACTCAAACAACTCAAATGTCCATCAATGGTCAATACATAAATGGTGGTACATCCATATAAAGGAATGCTATTCAGCAATAAACAGAAATGAATTACTGATATATACAACAATATGGATGAAGATTAAAATAATCATGCTGGGTTAGAAGCCAGTTAGAAAAAAGTATACACTGTATGATTCCATTTACATAAAATTCTAGAAAATGCAAACAGAAAGCAGATCAATGGTTGCATGGCGATTGGGAAGTGCAAGGAACGATGGGAAGGAAGAATTACAAAGAGACATTAAGAAACTTTCTGAGGTGATGGACATTTTGAGTTTCGTGATGTCTTCATGGTGTGTATGTATGTGTGTGTGTGAACACAGATTATTGCATGTCAATTATACCTCAAAAAGCTGTTAAAAGAAATGATATTAGATAAGAGAGACAATTGGGGAAATTTGAATAGCAACACTTTATTAGGTAATATGATTGTGTAGGAATTTAATTTCTTCAATACTGTGTATTAACAGTATCGTGGTTACACAGGGAAATAGTTTTTAATATCCAGAGAGGAGGGCATCTAGCTGACAAGAGAGGGATCGCAATTGTGGCAGATGGTGTGGGACACTGAGGAAGATGAGGCTAGAGCAGTGACCAATGCGTGACGGCACAGTGAAGACAGTCATTTGTCAGGTGACCTGACAAAGACGGTTGGAAGAGACTGCTAAATGCAGGGCCGTTTCCGCATACTAATCTCACGCAATCCCCTCAACTAGCCTTGGCGTAACAGAAAGTTTCTATTAGCTTGCCATATTGGAGGGGGGATGGCACAATTTAAGGTGCAGTAGGTTGTGTAATAAACTGTCACCATAGGGTCCTACAGAAATAGTTTTTTAAACCGCAAAAAAATAAAACTTGACCCTTCCCTCACAACGTATATGAAAATTAACTTAAAATGAATCATAGACCTAAATGTAGCTATACAACGTCTGGAAGAAAACGTAGGAGAAAATCTTTGTGATTTGGGGTTAGACAGTGGGGTCTCAGAGAAAGATTTCTTAGATTAAGACACAAAAAAGCAGAAAGCATTTAAGAAAAATTGCTAAGGGACTTCCCTGGTGGTGAAGACTCCGAGTTCCCAATGCTGGGGGCCCGGGTTCGATCCCTGGTCAGGGATCTAGGTCCCACATGCATGCCTCAACTATGAGTTCGCATGCCAGATCTAAGAAGCCCATGAGCCGCAACTAAGGGGCCCATCTGCTGCAACTAAGACCCAGCACAACCAAATAAATTAATTAAATAAATATGAAAAATTAAGAAAAATTGCTAAATTAGAGTTCATCAAAAATTTAACACTTCTAGCTTTCAGAGACACTTTAATATAATGAAGATAAGTCACAATCTGGGAGAAGATATTTACTAAACACATATCTGAGAGCAAGGACTTTTTCCGTTGCTTTTTATATAAAGCACTCTTAATTCTCAATATAAATATCCAATTAAAAAATGGATTTGAACAGACACTTCATTTAAAAGGATATTTGCACATGAATAGACACTCAACATCATCAGCTATTACAGAAATGCAAAATGTGGCAAAACCCACGAGATTCATCTACACACCTACTAGAAAGGCGAAAATGTTTTTAAAAAACACATATAAGGATCAGGTGAAGATGTAGAGCATCTGCAACTCTCATAGACTGCTTGTGGGAAAGCAACATGGCACAGGCACTTTAGAAAACGGTTCAGCAGTTTCTTAAAAAGTTCAATAGGCACTTAGCATATGATGAAGCAATCCCACCCTGAGGTATTTTACCCCAAATAAATGAAAACATATGCTCACACAAGACATATATTCACACACACACGTGAGTGTTTTCAGAGGCTTTGTTCATAATAGCCAAAAAACAAGAAGAAACTCAAATGTGCATCGAACGATGAATGCGTAAACAAACTGTGTATCCACACAACTAGAATACTGCTCAGCGCTCAAAAGGAATGAGCTACTGACAGGTGCAACAAACCAGATGAATCTCCAAAGAGACTGGCTAAGTGAAAGAAGCCAAAAACAAAAAGCTACATACCACATGATTTCATTTATCAAATATTCTGGAAAAGGCAACATTATACGGACAAAAATCAGATTGGTGGTTGCCAGGGGCTGGTAGTGACAGGAGGATGCATTGACTACAGAGGGACATGGGGGGTCTTTTGGGAGTGCAGAAGTTTTCTTTACCTCAAATGTGGTGGTGGCTACAGAACTATACGTTTGTCAAAACACATCACACTGTATATTTAAAAAGAGTGAATTTTGTTAAACGAAAATTATACATAAATAAACCTGACTTAAGAAGATAATCAAACAAACCTAAAAGTACAATTGAGTGAAAATCAATGTAAGAAAAATCAACTTACAGTGTTTCCAATTCAAGGGTCATCATGAGGATGCTTTCCATTGCGGTAAGTGACACTTGTGCTGTTCCCATGTCTCTGAAGGAGAAGCCCAAACATGCATGATATAAAACCCAAAGACAAAATTTCTAAACTGAAGAAGATACTTAACATGTGATTACTTCCACTTTGGCTTCTTACTTGCCATAGATGATAATTCCAAAGAGCTCTTTTGGAAGAAATTTAAATTTGCATCATCAAATTAATGACCTTGGTGCTGAACAGTACAATCATTTTCTATGATCCTCACTTCTCATTTTCAATTGCATCTACCTCTTTTGATCACTCTTTTTTTAAAAAAAATAATGTACCCCTTATTCCTTTCTGCTTTCTTGGATAAATACTATTCCTATATGCATCTTCATGTTCCATATCTATATGTGTTCTTCAACACTGTTCTCATCCTCTGCTGGCTCTCTTACCCATATATATTCTTTCTTAATCCTTTTCTTTGCCAATAACTCTTATTTTCAATAACCCAGTTAAAATCTAAATTATGACTGTTTAGCCAAAGTACTCAAGTTTTGACGAAAGTAAAAAGGAGCAGAAATTATCTCATGAGCCATGAAACTCTTACAATACTTACAAAGAGTTTAATGCTGGCACTTTAAAAAGACCAGAATCTTCAACTGTTGGCAAAGGATTACGATTGAGAATTCTGAAAAATGGAATGGAATTAAAATTATCTGCATTTTCAATTACTTCCATGAAAGTTTATATTCATTTTTTTTGGTATGGAACTTGAAGGTTAAAAAAATTATTTTCTGTCTTTACCTATAAATCACCGTTAGAATCTGTAAAACACTCTTTCACTGGGAACTACCCAGGTCTCTAGATGACAAAGTGGAGAAGAGAAACAAACAAACAAACAATAAAATAGAAAAAAAGTGGCTAGCAAAGAAAAAATATGCCAAAGTACTTTTCACGTTAAAAACCCTCGAAGTGACTATGCTGGTAGGAAGCCCTTGCTCTGTAAAAAAAAAGTACTATTTCTAGTGTCCTCCATAATTCAAGGTGTTTTTCTTTCATCTCTACAAAGTTTGAAAAATTTCATGATTTAAACTACCCAGCTAAAGAGAAAAATAAGGCTAATTCCTTGGTTCTGGAGCCAAAGAAGAGAGAAATCCAAGAGGAACTGGTGAAAGCCATACTCCCATCACATCGTCCCGTGTGTATTCTTGTGCCATAGCTTTTGTTACTGTGTATGTAATCAACTGTTTATTTGTCACTCTCCTAGATTGTCAGCAACTTGAGAGCAGGGACCACACTTTATTGTCATTATTATTCCTGTGCCTGACATAGTGCCTAGTATTTACTAGGCATTTAATAAATGTTTGCTGAATAAATAAATAACATTTTGTTTATATATCAATAAAATAAACAAATTAATTTTGGGGAACAAAATTTTATTCCAAAATGTTGGAATAGATTTTCTTCATAGTTCTTTCTTTCTTCCTTTTTTTTCCCCTTAGTTCTTTAAAACAAATAAGGGGGAAAAAAAAAACAGAAAAGAAACAGGAAGAAAGAAGAGAATAGCTGACTTAAGGTTAACTCTACTCAAGAATTATTAGTGTACTTTTGCAGAATATTATAAAGATAATTATCAAAACTAATATCTTTTGGGTTGCCATGCATATGTGATCAGCATTTAACATTTCATCCTCACAGTAACCTTATGTGATATATATATTACACAGTTGTACAAATGAGGAAACTGAGGCACAGAGAAGTTACATAACTTGTCTTAAGTCATCAAGCTCGTAAGAAGCAGAGCTGGAATTTGAACTCAGTTCTGACTCTAAAGCCTGTGTTTAACCTGAATGAAAAAAAAAGGGTTGTTTTTTTTTGAAACATCTGTTACTTTAACCTTAATTTTGACAGCACTAAATATAGAAATACCTTTTCAAACTTCATCTACCCATCTGGGAAAGCCTCTATGAGAATTATATTTTCTCTTTTTATTTATTTATTTATTTATTTCTCTTTTTATTTATTTTTTCCTTAATCATCTCTTGTGATAAATATTTAATTAGCCTATGGCCATTGAGACTTCATAGATTTTTTTTTAAAAGTTGCAGGAAAATCAGTAAAAATGATGGAGGAAGGACATCTGAAAATTCATCCCTGCATAGAAGCAACAATAACAACAACAACAAAACTGGCAAAAATGGTCAGAATCAACTTCTTCTGAACTCTGGACATTTAACCAACATGCTGGCAGTAAATGGGAGAGCAATTTATTCAAGGAAAACAAATTAATTTCTGTAAGAACAATGAGATCTGTGTTGCTTTAACTTGCCCTCGACCTTTGGTCTCCATGCCAGTGGTAGCCTTGAAAAACAGCCCACATCCCTGGTACCAGAACGAGCAGCATGGACTGAGAGGTCCTTCAAAGCCTCATTCCCAAAGAACTGTCATTGTTTTACATGTCTGGTGGTCCCCTGGAAGACCTCACTTGAAAGGCTTGCCTTTGACCTGACTGAGGGCTGTCTAGTGAGAAAAGCCTCTGCTCAGGTGGCATTTCTGGAAAACATTTTCAAGCAAATATTTTAACATGGCGGTGGCATGAGGCAATGGATAACAGTTTGGGGCAAAAAACAACCCAACCGCAAAGCTTTAAAAGAAAAGCTGAGGAATGAGATGTGCACAGACACTTTGAAATATTCCAATGTATTCCTGGGAAACTGGAAGACCACAAGACATATTCCTGGGCATCTAGGAGAATAACTGTTAGCATTAATAAATGAGTTCAGCAAGGTTGTAGGATATAAGATCAATATCATTTCTACACACCAGCAATGAGTAATCGAAAAATGGAATTTAGAAAACAATTCCATGTGGAACAGCATCAAAACAAATATAATACTTAGGGGAAAATTTTACCAAGTAAGTGCAAGATTCACACTGAAAAGTACAAAACTGTTGAAAGAAATTGAAGAAGATCTAAATAAGTATAAAGACCTGCTGGATTCATGGACTGGAGGATAATCTTATTAAAATTTCACTACTTCCCAAATCGACCTATGGTTCCATTGCAATTCCTATCAAAATCCCAGCTGACTTCTTTCCAGAAATTGCCAAGCTGTTTCTAAAATTCCTATGGCAATTCGAGGAAACAGAATAACCAAAACAATGTCGGTAAAGAACAAAGTGGGAGGACTCACACATCCTGGTTTCAAAACTCAGTTCAAAGCTACTGCAATCACAGTGTGGTACTGGAATAAGAACAGACATGTAAATCAATGGAACAGAATTGACAATATAGCAATAAACCCTCATATTTATAGTCTATTGATTTTCAACAAGGGTGCCAAAACAATTCAACGTGGAAAGAACAGTCTTTTCAAATGATGCTGGGACAACTGTACATCCACACACAAAATAATGAAGCTTCACACCGTATATGAAAATTAACTCCAAATGGATCAAATATCCAAATGTAAGAGCTAAGACTATAAAACTCTTAGAAGAAAACACAGGAGTAAATCTTTATGACCTTGCTTTAGACAACAGTTTCTTAGATATGATACCAGAAGCACAAACAACCAAAGGAAAAATAGATGAATTGGATTTTATAAAAACTAAAAAGTTTGTGCTTCAAAGGACACTATCAAGAAAGTGAATAAACATATAGAATGGGAGAAAATACTACAGGTGGGAAGAATAAGATGCAGTGGGGAGAAGAAAAGTGTAGTAGTTGCTAGGTGTGACAATCTCAAAATTTTGAACTATTACAAATAAAACAGCCACCCTGAATCACCCCAAAGGGCAGACCCAAGTTATTTTTGCTTTTAGTGTTTATGCCTTTCTAAATCTGAGAAGCTGCCAGGATTCTAGTACATAGCAAAAAGTGAGGACAACACCCTCAAGTGTGTAAGCTTTTGTGTGTACATGGCTATGTAAAGGAAACCAATGCTAGCTGACTGGGGGAGCATTAGGGCGGCTCTGTGACCGCAGCTCAATTTGCCTTCATAGTGTGGACACACCTCCCACACTGATATTCTCAACAATGGGGTAAATAATTCAATAGGGATAAGGCTTTGATTTTCCTCTTATTCTCTCTTCGTGCTTATGTTCTTGGTACGATATTGATGTACCACGGACAAGCCAGCATGTGAATGTGCTCTGTCTGCTTAAGTTATATAGCCTTTCTACATTGTAGAGTCCTTCAGTTTCTAAAATCATGGAGCTTGTATTGTTAGATCCAATGAAGTGACTAAAAGAATTTTTAAAAATAAGCCATCAGTCTGGACCTGCATAGGTGAATGAAGGAGAAACACTTTACAGTCAGAGAAAAAAAGCATACTTAACATTTAGGATTATCAACCACTGCCGGTTTTCCATAGTATATTTCATTCCTGATTTTATCTGAAAGAGATATGATGACTACCACCATTCAAAAAGTGGTACTTTATTAATAAGCTCCTGGCTCATCTTTGAGGTAGATTTCGGATTTAAAATAGACTACCACACTGCTAACCACTTCACCTGATATTTCTCAATAACATAGAGGCTTCATTCAAGAAACCTACTGACTTATAATTACCTGACACCCGGTGATGAATCAAGGATTTGTGGGGCCTGAACCTCATCTACTTTGGGAAATCCTAGCTAATAAAAACAGGCAAAGTTATAAATAGAAAAATCGCTAGGACCCCTCTCAAGACCTTGGAAGGGACCTATGCAAGTGAGGAGCCCTGAAGCCTAAGGTTCATTGAATTCAGGATAAATCCACCTCAGCTGGGGCCCTTTTCCAAACTTATTTAATGCAAGCAACTTATAAACACCCCAGTAATATGTCATTATAGGTAGTAAAATGATTTAACTCGAGGGTGGCATCTTCCCTTGGTGGCTTGCCTTTGGTAAGAGATGCAATAAAGTTTGTATCTCACCATGGCAAATGTTTCCTAAAGCAACTTAGCTTTGTCTATTAGAAACACTTAGTCCAAAACAAAGACTTACTATACTGTGACCGTCTTTTGAAAGTAACTGTGAATGAGTCTTCGGAGTACAGTACTAATTTATTTACAACACCAGATAGTTCTGATTCTTTCACTACCTTTTTCTGTCATTTAAGAGGAGCACAAATTCCAAAGGAACAACTTGGTGCCTCTTCCATTACAAATCTTTTCTAACCTACCACCCGTTTTCTACTTCATCACCCCCCTCCCTCACCTTGTTACCCTGCTGCATAGATGCTAGAATGGCTCTCATATATGTTTTCCCATCAACATCCATATTTCTCCTTCCAGTATGAAAGCTTCTTGGGGACAAAGTCCCTGCCCTATGCGTCTTTGTATCCCCAGCACTTAGTAGAGTGTTCACAGACAGTGGGCAAGGCACTCAGTGAATGTTTTGGAATGAATTCATTAATTTTTAAACTGTGATTTATTTATTTATTTCCACAATGTATTGTCCTGTGTTGCCTACATAACTATAGTGAAACTCTGATTCTTATAAGGAACTCTTGGTGTTCTGGGATGTTTAGGAAAGGTGGTGAGTTTCAGACGTTGTACTGACGCTACTAAAACCTCCTGGTGAAGGGACCTCATGAGCCTGCTCTCCGGTGTGCTAACAGAAGAAAAACCGACCCTCGGTGCTCTCTCCCCAAGGTAGGCGTCAGCAAACTAACAAGGGAAAGGAAGGAGGCCGCTAAAGATAGGCATCTGCAGGAATTGTTAACCCAGCTCCAGACACAGCCTCAACACCTTCATTAACCCAAAATGTGGGAACTGTGTGAAACTGGATTTCTGAACCACAAGACAGGTAAGAGAGTCTTTTCCAAAGCCAGGTGTACAAGAGCTCTTTCCCTTGAGTCTAAAATCGCCTTCGGGCCATTGAACGTACCCACTATCATTTCCTTGTGCCATGAGAAATCAGAGAAGTTTTGAGCTGAAGGGGTGGAAAACCCACACTTCTTATTGAAGAGTAGTCAGCAAAGAAAACATATTGAATTAGGCCACAGCAAAGTCTTTTCTTTATATTTTTCACACTACAGCTGAACACAAACAACGTCTTTTTCCATACCTCAAAGGTTCCTATTGGCCACCGATAATTCACTTCAGCAATATATGCTTTTTTGAAAAATAATGTTCTGGGTGGCTGGGGAGAGCCCTGTGGTGGGTGTTCAGGAATTCTTTCTGCTTTACCATTTAAAAGAGCTAATGATGGTTGGGGAAGCACCCACACCCACTGAACCACACCCTGCTCAACTTAGTTCTCTGCAGCTCTGTGTTGCATACATTTTAAGCAGTTAGGAACTTTGCACATGAAAAGGAATCAAAGTGAAATTCAAAAGTGGAAGTTCCTGGACCATTCTCATATTGGAGAGGCATCCGTGGGATTCCATGACAATGCTAATCTGAGTGTTTTTGTTTGGTGCCTTTAATTGACCATGCCAAAGATCAGTACTATGGAAAGCAGAGCCTTTCATATATATGAGTTAAACAAGTCTCTTGGCCTCTTTGTACCTTAGTTTCCTCATTTGAAAAAACAAAAATAAATGGCTCTCAAGACATACTTTCCAGAATTCATACTGGGCTTACTTACACCCAGCTAACCAATAACTGCATGATTGTTTTTACACACAGTTGTTTACATGTATTCATCTTCTATTTCACTTACAACTTGTGTAAAAACTGCATTCCATGCCAGGCCCGAAACGTTCCAAAGCTCAGTTCTGTGAGTAAATTGCAACCAAGATTTCTACAAAAAAAGACACGAGCAAAAGAATTAGAAAAACAGATATTCTTTCAGAACATTTATCCATTGGCAATAATTCTCATTTATATATGATGAAACGTAACATCACTACTCCCTCCATACACTAAAGAAATCTCACTGTGGGAGATATTATGATTTATACTTTCATGATTATATATGTGGTGCATTAGATACAAAATACTAAATGCTCATTAAATACTTGTGTTAAGTGATCTTTATTTCTCTAGCTAGGCAGCACTATTGACAGTTTGGGCTGGATAATTCTTTGCTGTGGGAGGCTCCCCTGTACACTGTTGGATGTTTAGTAGCATCTCTGGTCTCTGTCCACTAGATGCCAGTAGCGTATACAGTTCTGACAAGCAAAACTGTCGCCAGACACTACCAAGTGTCACCTGTGTGCAAACTCACCCTGGTTGAGAACCACTGCTCTTGATCCTGGGGGATGTTGGATGCTCAGCATGATCCTGCTCTGTGCTGGAACTGTCACCTCGGGATACAATGGAGACTGAGCTACAACTTCCTTAAGGAGCTCTGGAGGCTGAGGTGGGGTCTTCTGCTGGACTGGAGAAGGTTCAACCTCTTTAGTGACCTGTGGATTTATGGGAAGTGCCAGAGCCAGAGATTTAACAGTGACCTTGTACAAGTGTGACTGCTGAGCTTCATTGACCCCATGATGAACACATGGACAAACTACAACCTCCTTAAGTGTCTCCAAAGGCCGGGCGAGGGCCTCCTGAGGACTTGAAGTTTCTAGTTCCTCAGGGGCCTCTGAAGGCTGAGATGGAGCCTCCTGCGGAAGTGGAGGTGGTTCTACCTCCTCAGTGGGCTCTGCATGCTGAGCCTGGGCCTCTGCCTGGGGTGAAAAAGATTCAACGTCCTCAGGGGTCTGTGGATGCTGAGCAGGGGCCTCTTGATGAGGTAAAGATTCAGCCTCCTCAGTGAGCTCCGGATGACGAGTTGGGGCCTCCTGCTGGGATGCAGAAATATCTCATCCTCAGCAGAAGACTCCCTGTCGTGTAGCTTTTGGGTCATGTGTTCCTTGCGTGTGGCGCTGAGAGGCCTATACATACCCCTAAGCCAAAGTGGCCGCCTTCTCCCGAAAAAGCCCTCCTAGAACACAGAAAGGGAAATATTAATTCTGCATCTCCCCTGCTTTCTCTGGCCACAGTACTTTATCCTCCTCACATCTAGCTGACTCTCACTTTCCCCTGAGCTTCTCTTACGCAGCAGAAATCCAAAAAAGCCCCTTGGAGGAAAACACACACTGTTAGTGTTGCATGTCACTTTTCATCTCTCTCACAATGTGTTATCTCTGCTTTCACTAGGACTAAATGGGGACCTCAGTCCATAATCACAATGAGCAAAATCACCACAGACCCGGGATCATGAAAATCATTGCATGCATGCTGGCCTTCCAGAAGTTCTCTGTGTCTGTCCAAAATGGACCCCAAGTGTCTCTGGAGAGATATTTGTATGTGGCTTAGCATGGAGCATAGGCAGGATTTTCAGCCCCGTTCACCTTTCTTTGCCCTTGGCCAACTGCCCTCGTGCAGTGAAAACACTTGCACAACGGCACTGGGCAGAAACTCGTTACTCCCTTAGACGCGCTTCACACCAGTCCGCTTCGGACTTAGTCGCACATGCAGCATTTGCTGCGGGTGTGGGTGTGGGGAGAAGGTGATTTTATTTTCCTGGCTGCTCTATCCTATA
Organism: Mesoplodon densirostris; assembly: GCF_025265405.1. Taxonomy (NCBI): domain Eukaryota; kingdom Metazoa; phylum Chordata; class Mammalia; order Artiodactyla; family Ziphiidae; genus Mesoplodon; species Mesoplodon densirostris. The sequence continues at coordinate 27,296,427 of NC_082678.1, read as the reverse complement.
CGTTGAATCACACCAAGTAAACACCTGAACCCAACGAGCAAAGTCATCTATAGCTCTCTGACTTTCACTCTGCAGGCTGTCACTCAGGTGTCAGTGAATTGTGGAATCCGTTTAAAGGCCACGACCAGCAGGGAAGCACAAAATACTCTTTTTGAATACAAATAGAAGAGAAAAAAATCACAGTGCACAATAAGTTTGTTTCAGAAACTACTTATGTCCATATAGTATGTGTCTACTCAACTGTGACCTAAAACGTAGCTCACAGCCCAAGCACAGTGTGTGATCAGTGGAGAAGTCCTCAGTGGAAAGGGACCATCTTCTTCTTGGTAATCACCAGCAGTATGACCATGGGGCAAGATAGTTTCCCTTTCTCTTTCTCCAGTTCCTTATTACAAAAGGAAGAGACAAACTACTGTCTAAAGTTTCTCCCGGTTAAAATTCTATGAGGTTTGGATAAAGGGAATAGAGAGTAGGGGCCTGAAAAACAGTAGGATGAGAAGGGAAGTTTTCTTGCCACTTTCCAGAAGGGACTCATATGTTCTACCTTTCGTCAGCTTTGAGTGAGGCCAGCCCCTAAATCCACAACCATGTGGCCCTCCCTACCCCAGAGCCTCCTAGAAGGCCTCTGGCCTGGCCTGATGCCTGGGAGCCAGGCATCCGCCCAGCAGGAACAGGTACAACCAAAACCTCTCCCCGTCCACCCTCTTTCCTTAAAGGACTAGTGAGAGCAGATGAATGTGTGCCAGTCCTCTTCTAACTCAGCTTGGGCTGCGGAGCTAATTCTGCTGAGAAATAAACTAGGGTAAACCATTAGGGTAATCAAGCGTTCTTCCTGCCTTTGCTGAGGAAACTGAAATAGATGAGTTCTAAGTTCTCCTCTAGTTGTAAATTTCTGCTTTCAAAGACCAATATTTACCTTCTGCTTCTTTTTCTATCTTCCTCTTTTGAAATTCTAGGAGAAGAAATCTGCTTTGAAAGAAAACAGGATCATGATTATCCATTACAACTATTTCCAAATCCTTATTCATTCCTTTTGACTTTAAATCTTATCTATCCAGTAAGATGATAACTCTTTCAAGGAAAGGAATTCTACCCTGTTTAAGAATCCTTTGACTCTTCCACAGTACCTAACTTAGGGTCTTGCATGCAGCTGGCGATATATTTTATTGACTGTTTTAGATAACGTTCAACAGATAATTCCTAATAAAAACTCTCAGAAGTAGGAAAAGAAAATAAAAGTATCTGGCAGAAACCTAAGCATTGTTCTAAAGTCAAGAACAAGAGTAGGATGCCCAATCATTACTGCTACTATTGAGCACTGTGGAGGAGGTCTTAATCAGTACGAAAAGAAAAACGAAGTATTGGAAAGAAGAGACAAACATATCTGCATATGAAACAAGGGACCCAAAAAGACCAAAAGAATCAACTGAAATTTTATTGGAAGTAACATGAGTAAGATGGCTCCATACAAAATCAAGAGATCAACATATTAGTCTCAATAGCTTTCCCATATAACACAACTAACTAAAAAACAGAAGGAACCTCCCGTTTACTATATCAATAAAAATGCATAAAGCACCTAGGAATAAATTTAGCCACAAATTTGTAAGACCTATGTGATGAAAATATTAAAACTTTTTTGAAGGACGTTAAGAAGTACTTACATGGCATGAGATACCATCCTCCTAGAATGTTGTAAAGAGGTCAATTCTCTTCAAATGAAACTAAAAATTCAATGCAATCCATTTTATAGCCAAAATAATTTTTAAATAAAACCTGGCCAGCTGACATTTGGTAGAGAATATATGTAAGAATAGTTATGAGATGTATGCAAAAGAAGGTCAAAGAGTAGGACCTTGCCCTACCAGATATAAAATATGTTATAGAGCAACTGGAAGTAAGCAGTGTGATATCAGTACTGGTACAGGACAAGATAACTGGATCACAGAACAGCATCCAGATGAAGATAGCATATTAGACCAGGGAAGAAGGAATAAACCATTCAGTGAAAGATTTGAAAAGAATCAGATCTTCATGTAGGGGGAAAAAGTTAGATCCCCTACCTCAACCACACGAACAAACAAATACAACAAATTCTGGACAGATTATAAAAGTACTTGAAGAAAATATTAGAGATGATTTTTACGTCACGAGGTGACAAAGGCCTGGCTAACAAAACCCACCCCACATGAGCCATGAGGAGAGGACAGGCAGATATGGTGGCAGACTGTCAACACACCTCCTACTCTTCACAGCCCTTGCCCCCTTTTCCCCTGGACTGTTTGTCTGCTTCTTGTTGACTTATAAAACTCTTGGGAGTTCCCTGGTGGTCCACTGGTTAGGGCGTGGCTCTTTCACTGCTGTGGCCCGAGGTTCAATCCCTTGTCAAGGGACTAAGATCCTGCAAGCTGCACAGCATGGCCAAACCCCACCACTTCGAAACAAACAAACAAAAACTCTTTATGGTAAAGAAATACTGGCTTTCATTGAATTTCAGTGTTTCGAATATTTCCAGTGTTTTTGTCTCTAAGGAGACAAGACAAAAGAGTGGAGTAGGGAGCACCAGCTTTGCAGTCGGGTGAAACTGCCTTCTGCTTTGGGTTTGGCCGCTGGGGCCTTACACTGATCTCCTTCATCTATGAGGGAGGGATAGTAATATCATCCTCACAGGACTGTGGGCTTTAAATCAGACAATATATGGAAGACTCTTCATCTTACGCTTGGCATGAATCAGTGCTAAGCTGGTGTCACAGACAAGATGGTGGAATATATCAAAGGCTCTGCTTGTGGCATCAGGCTCTGAAGGCTCTTTCCCACCAGAAGATTATAGAAATATTGCTTTTATTTTCTTCTAATACCTTTATGTGGTCTTTTTTCACATTTATGGATATATGTTTATTTAAGATGAAACATGGGGATCTGCTATTTACCCCCCAAATACTTAGGCAGCTATTCTATCACCATTTATTCATTTTCTTCCACTGATTGCAATATTAAAAGATGACATTTCAAAAGTCTTAAGAACACAGGGGTCATATTGCTGGACTCTATCCTACTTCAAATAAATATTCGGTTGAATTATTCCTCACTGTGGAATTGACATAACGCCTCATCTCTCTTCCGTTGAACACCATTATTGTCTACCATAGGAAGAACACTGCATGGCCCCTGTCCTCCAAAAGCTTATCGTATATGTGGGGAGAGGAAATAACGGTTAGGACTCCTCGCTTTCACTGCCGAGGGTACAGGTCCAATCCCTACTTGGGGAACTAAGATCACACAGGCCCAAACAAAACAAAACAAAACAAAACAAATGCAAGAAGTTAAAAACAATAAAAAGGGGACTTTACAGAAATTCTAAAAATGCCAAAGGCCATATGCCACCTGAGATGTAGAGGGTACAGTCTGGGCAATGGCCAATGACTAGCAAGCTAGTCCCCAGCCTCCTAGGCTCAGAAATCATACTCTTCCTCACCAAGCGAGAACTCACGTCTTCCTGTTGTGGCAGTCTCACTTGAGCAATATCACAGGATTGATCAAACATCAGAATGCCAAATTATTACTTGACAATGAGAAATACATCTGTTCTACACACAGGGCATCTGTGTCTACACAAGCAGAGAATTACCTTCTGTGGGGACAGGCCTCCGTGGCACACTGAAGCACAATCACAGAATCGAAGGCTACTTGGTGACAACAGAATTAGAAAAGGAATCAGCGGAGTCCAGAATTTAATGGGAAGGCCTGAGGTAACTGGATCCATCCATCTCCTCAACAGGCAGCCTGGCTAGTGGGCCTGACTCTGCAGTTATGCTGCCTAAGGTGCCATCTCTACTCTTGGGCAATGTGAGGATGGGCACTGCCCATGTTGGTCTCTCCTCACCTTTTCTATGCTTTCACTAGTGACCAACCCTCCTGCAGATAGACACATTTCTCTTTAGAAGTTAGTACATCATGTCAGGTTTGATTCAAGTGTGATAGGCCAGGAAGCCATTGGTCCTTACACATCTCTGCTCAGCTCCATGATGTGCTGACCTTGGTGGTTCTCTCTTGGGGGGCTGCCTTTCAAAAAACTGCTTACCACTTTTGTGAGTTCTGAGGGGAGGGGACTGCTTTGCTATGGCCCCTAAGAAATGGTGACAAACCTCACAGGACTAGGATCAGGAGGGCTGGGGTATTCAGGGAAGGCTTTACAGAGAAAGATATCTGAACTTGAGTTGGCTTTTCAGAGATTCATAGGAGTTCCACAGGCAAAGCAAAATAAAGGAATTTTCGATGGACAAAGGCACAGACAAAAGTAGGAATGGGTATGGTGTAACTAGCGTATAGTGAGGAGCTGCTTTGGCTGGAATGGAGGGCTGCCATTACAGGAGAAAAGATAACTAAAGTAATGTGGAGTGGTAGGGTAGAATCAAGACTGTCAGCCTATTAAAATCACTCTTTTAATGTTAGCAACTGCCTGCTGGAAAAGTAATAAACCACTATGTAACTGAACAAAAGGTAAACAGGCTAGCTCCAGGAATAGGCTACTATAAATATTTGAGGGTAGCCTGCTGCAAGATTTTACTTGCAGTGTTTTAATGGAACCTATCTACACAATTCCTAATACACCGGAGAAGAAAGCTGCTAAGTAAACCTGAGGAATTGACGAGATCACACTTTTGTCTTTTAGGCATGTCCTTTTAGCCCTCCCAGGGTGACTGATAGCTCCTTGAGTATGGAGATCCTATATCTCTCATCACTTCAGCCAAGAAGGAAAGAAATCAACGGTAGAATGAGAGTGACTGGTGAGGACCTCAAATCAGCATACTTTCTTGAGTTGAAGAAAATTTACTATCATGTCAACTCTGGCCTTCTTATAAACTTCACTTGTCAAAATAGTCCAATAGCTTGTTATCATGGATCCAATTCCATAGGGATCTCCTGGGAGTGAAGTTCCTTTTAAAAATCCTGTGGGGACTTCCCTGGTGGTGCAATGGTTAAGGATCCGCCTGCCAGCACAGGGCACACAGGTTCGATCCCTGGCCTGGGGAGGTCCCACATGCTGCGGAGCAACTAAGTCAGTGTGCCACAACTCCTGAGCCCGTGCAGCTACAGCCCGTACTCCACAACAAGAGACGCCACCTCAGTAAGAAGCCCATGCACCGCAATGGAGACCCAACGCAGCCAAAAAAAAAAAAAAAAAAAAACAAAACACACACACACACACACACAAAAACATCCTGGGAATATACTTTTCATTAAAAGAACAAAGTGTATGTCAGTCCTCATGGCTAAAGGGAAGAATCAAGTAGTAGCAGGTGGAAAGGTGGATTTGATTCTCAGTTTCTGGGTTCTGAATCTGAATTAATTATTGTCCTTACCTCAATGAGACAGAGAATTCTAACACAAATCGTCACTACTACAGGTACAGATACTGCCAAGATGAGTTTGTTGTTATAGTCATAACCTGGAACTCCTTTTGTGAGCTAAAGAAATATATCACAATTTTTAAAAACAAGGAGATAGGGGCCTCCCTGGTGGCGCAGTGGTTGAGAGTCCGCCTGCCGATGCAGGGGATACGGGTTCGTGCCCCGGTCTGGGAGGATCCCATATGCCGCGGAGCGGCTGGGCCCGTGAGCCATGGCCGCTGAGCCTGCGCGTCCGGAGCCTGCGCGTCCGGAGCCTGTGCTCCGCAACGGGAGAGGCCACAACAGTGAGAGGCCCGCATACCGAAAAAAAAAAAAAATAAAAAAATAAAAACAAGGAGATAGAAGGGATGAAAACTTACGATTCTTCATCCTATTCTAAACGATAGCTAACTATTCTTAAACTACTATGAAACCCAATCCTTCCAGGCGAGTAGCTTCTATAAGAACAAGCCAAATTTAATGTTATTAGTCTTATCATTAGCATTTTCTTCTACAATTTATCTACAATTTATTTATCTTGTGTTATGTCCTTTTCGCGTCTACCCTAGGAATAGTGACACACTCTCTCAATGAGCAAAGTTGGAGATCACTGTCTTAGCCCGTTTCATGGCTGAAGATAAGATACTGACTAGGAGCCCGTGGTATTCCCGCTTGGGCACGTTAATGGCATGTCCTAAACTGAGTAAAAGTCCAAGTCCCATGTGTCAGGGGTTATCCTCACCTCACTTGGCTCCTGCTCTTTCTGCTCACTCTGGGCTTCTGTGCTCTCACTGATAGAGTTGTCAGCTTTCCACTGGTCCATATCCCATTCCGCTTTGGACACATTTACTTCTTGCTGCTTGCTGAGAAGCTTCATCAGGAGGCCTGTTCTAGAGATGAGGTTGGCACAGGCCAGCTGCACGTGGGTGTCCGAGCAGTCTATTTTCAAAGTCTGGATAACATGAGAAATGAGCCTTTGCACGTCATTGTTGGGGATGAGGGACCAGAGCTGCTCGTTTAGCTGAGTTTCAACTTGATCACCCGGGGATGCGAGCCCTGGGAAAGTGAAGCCTGTGGGCTTAGAGGATAATTCAGTGACCATGTTGTGGTGCTCCCATTGTGTTTTGTTGCTGTGTTGAACAGCTGGCATACTGTTGTCTGCAGCAACAGTAGAATGTGCAGTGGAGACGTTCCTATGGCTAGTGTTTCCAGGGCTGGTTCCTCCTGGCAGAGTAGCGTTTCCTGTAGAAATAATTGCTTCAGAAACATTTTGTGCAGTATTGTTTTCTGAAGTAGTGTTTTCTGCAGAAGGGTCTGAAAGAGAAAATAATTCTGGAAAAGGATTTTCCTGAGAAGTCACTTCTCCTGAAGATGAAACAGCCTCTCGTGGAGGGGAATTTATGAGACTCCTCACGACAGAGAACGGAGGGCTTGCAAGCATCACTCTATCAAGTGAACTTTTCTTTCTGAACTTTCAACTCCCTTTTTTCTTTTTTCTTTTTGTTTCTTTTTGCGGTACACAGGCCTCTCACCGTTGTGGCCTCTCCCGTTGCGGAGCACAGGCTCCGGACGCACAGGCTCAGCGGCCATGGCTCACGGGCCCAGCCGCTCCACGGCATGTGGGATCTTCCCGGACCAGGACACGAACCCGTGTCTCCTGCATCGGCAGGCGGACTCCCAACCACTGTGCCACCAGGGAAGCCCCTCGATGCTTTTTAACTTTGGGTTTTCTGTGGACCCGATGAGACCTAATTTTATGGAAGATGTATTTTTTTTTCCAGAATGTGAGATTAACTCGAAGTCCTTAATATTTCTAACTCTTGCCTTTGCATCTTCGAAAACATGAATAGCGTTGGATAAGTCTTTTGATTTGCTTTTAACCTCAGATGGGGATTTTGGCGGGATGGAGGCACAAGGCCTGCCCTTGAAGTACGGTTTGAGGGGAGAGGAGCCTGCGGCCTTGTGTTCCTTTATGAATGAAGACTCTGCATCGGAGGACTTTCCCACCAGCTTCCTGGGCCTCTGCACCATGAGGAGCTGTTTCAGCTTTCTTGGGGATGGCCTCCTGAGCTTTCATTCTTTGGCAGTGTTCGCCACAGATGGCTGGGCATTCTGTTTCCTCCTGACGCTCTCATCTCCCACTGCTTTGAGGTGCATTTTCTGTATGCCCCTTGAGGACCTTGTTCACTCTCACCAGCTTTTCCTCTGTACTCTCAATCTTTGCTAGGCTGTCTTTCTGTGGTTGGGCAGTTTCTAATTTCTTTTGAAAGATGTAGCGTGTAAACATGGCACTTAAAAGGTTGCAACGCGTACACGTGGCAGGTTTTTCTTCCTTTTTAACCTCATCAATTTTTTCTTGAGTTTCTGCATCTAACAAATTTTCCACAAAATGGAGTTCCCTCAATTTGTTTTTTTTAGTTGAATTGTTGGGTACAGGTTTAACAGAAGGGCTCCTTGTATTGTTTTTCAAAAGGCCCAGCGGCATATGTCCATCTTGTGTATTTGAAAAAAGAAGTTGAATGAATGGTAATAATGTTGATTCCACATCTCCTAGATTTCCCTCTGAGATATAAGGCAGTATGTAATTTAGTGTACTGATAATATCACTTTTATTATTAAAGTCCAGCTGCTCATTCATGAAGCCTGACAAGCTGACAGCACTGTTAGGTGAGGACATCCTGTCTGACTCAATAGTCAGCTCGGTGCTGTTGTTCTTCTTCTGGGCTTGTAACACCTTCATCAACGATCCTCCTGCATTCTCTATAGATGTTTCTTCATCTGTCAAAAGAGAAGGGACTGTTTTTGATCATTGAAGACTGATGGGACAGCCTTTTGTCAGTCCACAGCCAAAGAAATTAGGAATCAGTCAAAGTTTGAGTGCCACTTAGGAGAAAAAGAAACCCACCCTTAAGCCTATGACTGGCAACAACAAAATGTGAGAAAGGTCTCTCTTGAAAAAGGGGCTATCTACTCAGAAAATTCTGTAGCGTGAAATATAGGAACTATATTCAGGATTACTCCACTGGTTCCCAGGGGCCAGTACTCAAGAAAAGCCAAGGCTGGAAGACAAATATTCCCCTAATCAGCTGGACTCTCTGCAGATCTACTGTGACTCCTCACATTCATATACCCCATCCTGTCCTGCCTCAAAGGCACGGGAGTGTGAGGCTTCCTCTCTCCACCTCTTCAGTGTGCTTGTGTTCTTGCTGCTATCACAGATCTCCACGACAACCACCGCCGCTAACAGGTCGTCATCTGGACATGTCCTTCTCCAACTACCCACTGAGTCCTTTGCTTAGTCCCTGCTTCTATATATCCCAGTCCCCATAACAGAAGCCTCTATACAGAAAAAAACACTATGTCCGCCCTGGCTCTTTGCTAAAATTTGGGCAGGGAGCTCGGGTATAAGTTAAGAGATTTGCCAGATTGTATGCCCATGTGGAATGTTCAACAAATCAATGGAATAATACTTGAGGCCCTAAAATGTAGACGGGAAAAAGCAACTTCTGTCAGATGGCTACTTTGCTTTCAATTCATTTTACTTCTAATATTTCCAGCTCTACTTGGGGAACCATCCAAATCTTCTGACTGTGTGAAGGTAATGTGTACCAGTGTGTAGCTGGGCTTGTCTCCCAAAAGGATTAAAAGTATTTTTGGTGAGGGTCAAAGGAGGAGGGAAGGGTCATGAGAAAGGAGGAGCAGAGGCTAGCAGAGAGCCCCAAACTGGGGACAGGAGATCGGGGCCCTAGGGTCATAGCACTTAACACTGCTGATCTTGTTTTTCCTCACCTGTAAAAGGAGATTAAAAATGCTTTTTCTGCCCACTTCTGGGGGAGAAGGGAGTAATATAATTAGTAAAAAAAATGTTTGGGGGAGTTCCCAGGTGGTCTAGTGGTTAGGACCCGGCACTTTCCCTGCTGTGGCCCGGGTTCAATCCCTGCTGGGGGAACTAAGATCCCACCAGCTTGGTGGCCAAAGGAAAAAAAAAAAAAACTGTGTTGAAAAATCAGCAATATTGTCTTTATATAAGTGGCAAAGTGTTATTATTTATGATGTGCTCTAGATCACTGAAAGAGACCTGTATTCAAGCTACCTGGGCATGAAAGCACATTTTGGAAGTCATCAAGTTAGTGCCCATAAATCTAATATATAGAAAAATCGTTGAAAGCCCCTGAGTGTTTTGTGGATAGAAAAACTTGCGATTCAGAGCAAGTTCAGAGCTGGACAGTCAAAGAAATAACTAGCTCTCCCATGCATTAGAAGGGCTTGGTAGCAGCTTCTGGTTATGGAACCAGAAACTCTCAGGCTCCAGATAGGACATAAAACAGCATCACTTGCACTCTTTATAAAATTGCAGAAACAAACCAAATAAACAAAAATATATTTACACCTGTCTTATAAGACAAAGGGTATTTGAGACCTAATGTATATAAAATCAGTTTACAAACTGTGATGTACTATGTGAATAAGTTGTCATTTGCAGAGAGGGCAGCATAGGATATGTGGCCATTAATGTGAATTCCCTTCCCCCTTCCATTCCTTTCTCTGGTTCCTTTACATATGCAGATCAGTTACATTATGAAGCTAATAATGTAACTGAGCTCTTCTTAACTTAATAATGTAACCAAGAATCTGATTTTTAGCAAGGGGGTAATTCTTAGAAATTTAGGGAGCTGGAACTCTAAATGAATGTATTAAAATAATGTAATTACATCATTAGTTTTAAAATGTATCATCCTTGATTAAAAATAACAAATTAAATTAAAAATTAAAAATGTAGGGCCTCCCTGGTGGCGCAAGTGGTTGAGAGTCCGCCTGCCGATGCAGGGGATACGGGTTCGTGCCCCGGTCTGGGAGGATCCCATATGCCGCAGAGAGGCTGGGCCCGTGAGCCATGGCCGCTGAGCCTGCGCGTCCGGAGCCTGCGCGTCCGGAGCCTGTGCTCCGCAACGGGGGAGGCCACAACAGTGAGAGGCCCGCATACCGCAAAAAAAAAAAAAAAAAAAAATGTATTATCCCGCAATTGAGACTCACCACAACGTGTGACGTCCCTCAGGCGTTCACTGTCACAACGCAGCTTGACTGTCTCACAGACAACCTCAATAGTATTTTTAAATTGGCAGAGGCAGCAGGCCCTACGGCTGGGTAAGATCCTATAAATGGAAACACAGGTAATTAAATTCGTGGTAAAAGAGTTACCTGAGTAGGTAGAAGAGGTAGGCCAAGGCCACCACAGACCAGTGCAAAAAGGAGTTCTTGGGGCATATGGACTATAGAACTGGATAGGGGCCGGTTGGCCAATTGCTGCCCTTGACAGTTGGAAATAAATATAGAGGAGGAGAGAGGTGCCCAACAGAAGGATTAGGATGGCAGTAGGTATGATATGCCTAGAAAAAAGGGAATAGCGATTAGAATTGGGTGACACTGAACTGTAGTTTAATTCAGAAGTATCTCCTTCCAACCCGAAAGCCTCACTTTGGGTTGAGAGTACACAGGAAGAAGGCAGACTTCTAAGAAGAGTATGAAGAAGACCGCACATTCTGGAGTCACTTTCTCAGTTCCTATTTGTGAGGAGTAATATATTAGAAATTATTCTAGTAATAAAAAAGCATCATGTGGCTAAACAATAACAGAGATCGCATTGACCAAATCTGGACAAAAGGAACATTCCAAAGAATAACATTATCATTATAATAAGGTATAACGTAGTTAATTGAAAAAAAAGCACATGAGTTCATAATGATACTCCAAATGAAAAGTGGGGGAGCTCTTCTTTATAGAATAATGTCAGCTAATAAATGCAAAAGGAAGGATAGAATTAGGAAAGTGTTATTTTGCAACTATCAATGTAATAATCGATTCAGACAAGGATTATCATTGATGCACAGTTGGGTGAAGAGTTGTTTGAAAGTAGGATCTTCACTGATCCCAAGGATCACCCCACATATTATTTATCAATTACCAAGGGGAAAAATAACTTTACAATGGAGAGATATGGAATAGACCACCTTAACCAAGTGATCAAACTTAGCACTGGGCCACCTCAAGTGATGAAGTATGAAGAATACATCACCTATATAGTATTCTTCCCCAAAATGTTTACTTTGAATCTAATGAGGAAACAGACAAATACAGATTGTGGGGCAATTTACAAGACAACTGGCTTAGACTCTTCAAAAAAGCCAATGTCTTAAAAGACCAAAAAAAATAGTAGGGAAAAATTCTAGATTAACGGAAACACAGACATGACATGCAATGCCTAATCTTTAATTGGATCCTGTATCAAAACAAAACAGACTTAAAGAATATTATTGGCTTCTGGCCAAGATGAAGTACAAGGGCCAACTTAACCTCCCAGCTGAAACAAGAAAAAAATCAGATGGAACATAATGAAACAACAGTTTTCAAGAAACTGAACCTCAGGCAATACATTTCAGTGATTCCCGAGGAGATGGGAAATAAATGAAGTGATCCCTATAATTGCCCTTACTTCTCTGAGAGAGTATCCACGTCATGGTACAGGGAAGAGAAGTCCAGACAGAGACTAGTGGGCTCCCTGACAGACAAAATGGAGATAAGGGTCTGGGAAAACCAAGGTAACTAGAGTTCACAAAGCAGAGTATCAGAGAGAAAAGAAGTGCACAGACAAAGAACTCTGGAGATATGCAGAGGGATCTCTTGAGAATTCAACAAAGTATGGGTCAATACATTTGTGTGAGGAATAACTTGATGCCAGGAAAAGAACCACATGAAAGGATTAATAAGAAGAACAACTGGATATCACACAGGGTTGTAGGAATAGTACCTGTTCCTACAAGTCAGACTGGAAAACCTCATGATACTCAGAAAGGACTTGTCTCAGTAGTTGCAAATAATGAGCTCCAGACTAAAGGCTACTTGGACTCCTACCCAACGAACCTTAAAAGCTAGACCTAAAAGAATACAATTGTTTTGAGTAACCTAATTTCACCCAAAACAAAGCCCAGGCATTTTACAGGAATATAAATATACATAGCACACAATAAACTAAAACTCACAATATCTGGGATCATATGAAAAATTGCATGCAAGCATGCAAAGAAGTAGGAAAATATGACCCATACTGAGGAGAAAAGGCAATCAATCAACAATAACCCATAATCTATACAGATGTTAGAATTGGCAGAAAAGAACTTTTAAAAGGTTATTATACATGAAGAAAAGTTATTATAACTGTATTTCATATGTTAAAACACCCAGACTAAACACTGAAAATGTTAAGTGTAGGCATGGAAAATGTAAAACAGACCTAAATTGAGCTTCTAGAGATTAAAAACAATGTCTAAATGAAAAAGATATTGCAGGAGGTTAAAGGCTAATTAGACACGGCAGAAGGTCAGTGAACATTAAGGCATAGCAACAGAAACTATCCAAAATGAAACAAAAGGAGTAACAAAACAACAACAAAATGAATAGAGCCTCAGTGACTTGTGCAACAACTTCAAGTGGCCTAATACATGTGTACTTAGAGTCCATGAAGGAGAGGAGAAATATAAAAATTTGAAGAAATAATAGCCAAAATTTTTCCAAATTGGTAAACACTATAAACCCTCAAAGTCAAGAAGATCAATGAACTTTCAGCAGAAGAAACATGGACAAAACTACACCAAGGCACAAAAAATAATCGAATTGCTCAAAACCAGCAATAAAGAGAAGAATTTAAAAGGAGCCAGAGGAAAAAATTATACACTACATACAGAGGAACAAAGATAACAATGACAGCAGAATTCGTGCTTGAAAAATCGTAAACGAGAACTCAGTGGAATAACATCTTTAAAGTAGTGAATTGAATTCTATCGAGCTAGAATTTTATACCCACATCTGTCAAAACAAAAGCAAAATAAAGACTATCTCAGACAAACAGAAGCTGAAAGAATTCATTACTGGTAGACTTTCACAATAAGAAATGTTAAAAGAAGTATTTTTAAGCAGAAGGAAAATGACACCAGATTGGAATATGGATCTACATAAAAGATTAAGAATACTGGATACATACAACAATGAAGACCCAATTCAACCAAAAATAAATAAACAAATTAAGAAAAGAAGGGAAAAATCATATAATCACTGCAATAGATGCAGGAAAAGAATGAAAACATCTAACATACATTCCTGATTAAAGAAAAAAAAACAGCCCTCAGTAGACTAGGAATGGAAGGAGACTTCCTCAACTTGATAAATGACTTCTACAAAAAACCTAACATCATACTTAATGGTGAAGGACAAAGTACTTTCTCACCAGGATCAGGAACAAGGCAAGGATATCTGCTCTCATTGCTTCTATGTGACATGGCACTGAAGGTTCTAGCCAGTGCAATAGGGCAACAAAAAGAAAAGACACATTCAGAATGGAAAGGAAGAAGTAAAACTATCTTTATTTGCAGAGAACATGATTATGTCGAAAACCTGATAGAAGCTACGAAAATGCTACTGGAACTAATAAATGAGTCTATCAAGTTTGCAGGGTACAAGATCAACATACAAAAAGATGAATTTGTCTCAACAAACAATCAGAGATCAAAGTTTTAAAATGCTACTTATAAAAGAATCCAACATATAAAATACTTAGAATAAATCTGACAAAAGACTTGCACACTGAAAACTGTAAAATGTTGCCGGGGGAAATTAAGAAAGACCTAAATAAATGGAGAGATATAAAGTATTCATGGATCAGAAGATTCAATATTGTTGAGACATCAATTCTCCCCAAATCGATTTATACATCAAAACCCCAGTAGGCTTTTCTATAGACATTGACAAGCCAATTCTAAAATTCATATGGAAATAAAATTTAGAATAACTAAAACAACTTTGCGAAAGAACAAAGTTGAAGAACTAACAGTAACTGATTTCAAGGATTATGAAGCTACACCTTCAAGACATTGTGATAGTAGTGTAAAGATAGACAAAAAGACCAAAGGAACAGAATACAAAGTTCTGAAGTAGAGAGATGTGGAGAACTGACTTTCAGGTTCAAAGGCATTTCAGTGGAGAAATGATAGTCTTTTCAACAAATGACGCTGGAACAACTGAATATCCAGGTGCAAAAAGAAAAAAAAAAATGAACTTGATCTAAACCATATACAGAAGTGAACTCAAATTGGTTCAAAGATCTAAATGTAAAACATAAAACTATAAAACGTCTAGAACAAAACAGGTGAAAAATTTTATGACCTTGAGTTTGGCAAGATTTCTTAGATACAACACCAAAAGCATAATGCAGAAAAGAAAAAAATAGATAAATTAGACACCATCGAAATTAAGAATTTCTGCCCTGCAAAAGACACTCCTGAGTGAACGAAAAGATGAGTCACAGAATGGGAGAAAATACCTAGCAACTTACCTATTGGATAAAGGACTAATTTCCAGAATATAGAAAGAACTCTCAAAACTCCAGAAAAATATAGCTAAAAGATTCAAAGATATACAGATGGAAAATAAGCATATGAAAAGATGTTTGACATGATTAATCATTAGGGATGCTACAGTGAGATACAACTACACACCTACTAAACTACCTAAAATTAAAAATACTGAGCATAGGGCTTCCCTGGTGGCGCAGTGGTTGAGAGTCTGCCTGCCAATGCAGGGGACACGGGTTCGTGCCCCGGTCTGGGAAGATCCCACATGCCGCGGAGTGGCTGGGCCTGTGAGCCATGGCCGCTGAGCCTGCGCTCTGCAACGGGAGAGGCCACAACAGTGAGAAGCCCTCCAACGGCAAAAAAAAAAAAAAAAAAAAAAATACTGAGCATAGCAAATGTTGGCCGCAACGTGAAGAAAATGCAGCTCTCGTACACTGCTGGTAGAGATGTAAAATGATCAAACCACTATGGAAAATGGGTATTTTTAAAAAACTTAAACATACACTTACCAATGATGCAGCCATTCTACAGGCAGGCATTTACCCAGGAGAAATGGAAGTAGACATCCATACAAGACTTGTACACAAATATTCATAGCAACTTTATCTGTAATAGACAAAGACTCAAACAACTCAAATGTCCATCAATGGTCAATACATAAATGGTGGTACATCCATATAAAGGAATGCTATTCAGCAATAAACAGAAATGAATTACTGATATATACAACAATATGGATGAAGATTAAAATAATCATGCTGGGTTAGAAGCCAGTTAGAAAAAAGTATACACTGTATGATTCCATTTACATAAAATTCTAGAAAATGCAAACAGAAAGCAGATCAATGGTTGCATGGCGATTGGGAAGTGCAAGGAACGATGGGAAGGAAGAATTACAAAGAGACATTAAGAAACTTTCTGAGGTGATGGACATTTTGAGTTTCGTGATGTCTTCATGGTGTGTATGTATGTGTGTGTGTGAACACAGATTATTGCATGTCAATTATACCTCAAAAAGCTGTTAAAAGAAATGATATTAGATAAGAGAGACAATTGGGGAAATTTGAATAGCAACACTTTATTAGGTAATATGATTGTGTAGGAATTTAATTTCTTCAATACTGTGTATTAACAGTATCGTGGTTACACAGGGAAATAGTTTTTAATATCCAGAGAGGAGGGCATCTAGCTGACAAGAGAGGGATCGCAATTGTGGCAGATGGTGTGGGACACTGAGGAAGATGAGGCTAGAGCAGTGACCAATGCGTGACGGCACAGTGAAGACAGTCATTTGTCAGGTGACCTGACAAAGACGGTTGGAAGAGACTGCTAAATGCAGGGTCGTTTCTGCATACTAATCTCACGCAATCCCCTCAACTAGCCTTGGCGTAACAGAAAGTTTCTATTAGCTTGCCATATTGGAGGGGGGATGGCACAATTTAAGGTGCAGTAGGTTGTGTAATAAACTGTCACAATAGGGTCCTACAGAAATAGTTTTTTAAACCGCAAAAAAATAAAACTTGACCCTTCCCTCACAACGTATATGAAAATTAACTTAAAATGAATCATAGACCTAAATGTAGCTATACAACGTCTGGAAGAAAACGTAGGAGAAAATCTTTGTGATTTGGGGTTAGACAGTGGGGTCTCAGAGAAAGATTTCTTAGATTAAGACACAAAAAAGCAGAAAGCATTTAAGAAAAATTGCTAAGGGACTTCCCTGGTGGTTAAGACTCCAAGTTCCCAATGCTGGGGGCCCGGGTTCGATCCCTGGTCAGGGATCTAGGTCCCACATGCATGCCTCAACTATGAGTTCGCATGCCAGATCTAAGAAGCCCATGAGCCGCAACTAAGGGGCCCATCTGCTGCAACTAAGACCCAGCACAACCAAATAAATTAATTAAATAAATATGAAAAATTAAGAAAAATTGCTAAATTAGAGTTCATCAAAAATTTAACACTTCTAGCTTTCAGAGACACTTTAATATAATGAAGATAAGTCACAATCTGGGAGAAGATATTTACTAAACACATATCTGAGAGCAAGGACTTTTTCCGTTGCTTTTTATATAAAGCACTCTTAATTCTCAATATAAATATCCAATTAAAACATGGATTTGAACAGACACTTCATTTAAAAGGATATTTGCACATGAATAGACACTCAACATCATCAGCTATTACAGAAATGCAAAATGTGGCAAAAACCACGAGATTCATCTACACACCTACTAGAAAGGCGAAAATGTTTTTAAAAAACACATATAAGGATCAGGTGAAGATGTAGAGCATCTGCAACTCTCATAGACTGCTTGTGGGAAAGCAACATGGCACAGGCACTTTAGAAAACGGTTCAGCAGTTTCTTAAAAAGTTCAATAGGCACTTAGCATATGATGAAGCAATCCCACCCTGAGGTATTTTACCCCAAAGAAATGAAAACATATGCTCACACAAGACATATATTCACACACACACGTGAGTGTTTTCAGAGGCTTTGTTCATAATAGCCAAAAAACAAGAAGAAACTCAAATGTGCATCGAACAATGAATGCGTAAACAAACTGTGTATCCACACAACTAGAATACTGCTCAGCGCGCAAAAGGAATGAGCTACTGACAGGTGCAACAAACCAGATGAATCTCCAAAGAGACTGGCTAAGTGAAAGAAGCCAAAAACAAAAAGCTACATACCACATGATTTCATTTATCAAATATTCTGGAAAAGGCAACATTATACGGACAAAAATCAGATTGGTGGTTGCCAGGGGCTGGTAGTGACAGGAGGATGCATTGACTACAGAGGGACATGGGGGGTCTTTTGGGAGTGCAGAAGTTTTCTTTACCTCAAATGTGGTGGTGGCTACAGAACTATACGTTTGTCAAAACACATCACACTGTATATTTAAAAAGAGTGAATTTTGTTAAACGAAAATTATACATAAATAAACCTGACTTAAGAAGATAATCAAACAAACCTAAAAGTACAATTGAGTGAAAATCAATGTAAGAAAAATCAACTTACAGTGTTTCCAATTCAAGGGTCATCATGAGGATGCTTTCCATTGCGGTAAGTGACACTTGTGCTGTTCCCATGTCTCTGAAGGAGAAGCCCAAACATGCATGATATAAAACCCAAAGACAAAATTTCTAAACTGAAGAAGATACTTAACATGTGATTACTTCCACTTTGGCTTCTTACTTGCCATAGATGATAATTCCAAAGAGCTCTTTTGGAAGAAATTTAAATTTGCATCATCAAATTAATGACCTTGGTGCTGAACAGTACAATCATTTTCTATGATCCTCACTTCTCATTTTCAATTGCATCTACCTCTTTTGATCACTCTTTTTTTAAAAAAAATAATGTACCCCTTATTCCTTTCTGCTTTCTTGGATAAATACTATTCCTATATGCATCTTCATGTTCCATATCTATATGTGTTCTTCAACACTGTTCTCATCCTCTGCTGGCTCTCTTACCCATATATATTCTTTCTTAATCCTTTTCTTTGCCAATAACTCTTATTTTCAATAACCCAGTTAAAATCTAAATTATGACTGTTTAGCCAAAGTACTCAAGTTTTGACGAAAGTAAAAAGGAGCAGAAATTATCTCATGAGCCATGAAACTCTTACAATACTTACAAAGAGTTTAATGCTGGCACTTTAAAAAGACCAGAATCTTCAACTGTTGGCAAAGGATTACGATTGAGAATTCTGAAAAATGGAATGGAATTAAAATTATCTGCATTTTCAATTACTTCCATGAAAGTTTATATTCATTTTTTTTGGTATGGAACTTGAAGGTTAAAAAAATTATTTTCTGTCTTTACCTATAAATCACCGTTAGAATCTGTAAAACACTCTTTCACTGGGAACTACCCAGGTCTCTAGATGACAAAGTGGAGAAGAGAAACAAACAAACAAACAATAAAATAGAAAAAAAGTGGCTAGCAAAGAAAAAATATGCCAAAGTACTTTTCACGTTAAAAACCCTCGAAGTGACTATGCTGGTAGGAAGCCCTTGCTCTGTAAAAAAAAAGTACTATTTCTAGTGTCCTCCATAATTCAAGGTGTTTTTCTTTCATCTCTACAAAGTTTGAAAAATTTCATGATTTAAACTACCCAGCTAAAGAGAAAAATAAGGCTAATTCCTTGGTTCTGGAGCCAAAGAAGAGAGAAATCCAAGAGGAACTGGTGAAAGCCATACTCCCATCACATCGTCCCGTGTGTATTCTTGTGCCATAGCTTTTGTTACTGTGTATGTAATCAACTGTTTATTTGTCACTCTCCTAGATTGTCAGCAACTTGAGAGCAGGGACCACACTTTATTGTCATTATTATTCCTGTGCCTGACATAGTGCCTAGTATTTACTAGGCATTTAATAAATGTTTGCTGAATAAATAAATAACATTTTGTTTATATATCAATAAAATAAACAAATTAATTTTGGGGAACAAAATTTTATTCCAAAATGTTGGAATAGATTTTCTTCATAGTTCTTTCTTTCTTCCTTTTTTTTCCCCTTAGTTCTTTAAAACAAATAAGGGGGAAAAAAAAAACAGAAAAGAAACAGGAAGAAAGAAGAGAATAGCTGACTTAAGGTTAACTCTACTCAAGAATTATTAGTGTACTTTTGCAGAATATTATAAAGATAATTATCAAAACTAATATCTTTTGGGTTGCCATGCATATGTGATCAGCATTTAACATTTCATCCTCACAGTAACCTTATGTGATATATATATTACACAGTTGTACAAATGAGGAAACTGAGGCACAGAGAAGTTACATAACTTGTCTTAAGTCATCAAGCTCGTAAGAAGCAGAGCTGGAATTTGAACTCAGTTCTGACTCTAAAGCCTGTGTTTAACCTGAATGAAAAAAAAAGGGTTGTTTTTTTTTGAAACATCTGTTACTTTAACCTTAATTTTGACAGCACTAAATATAGAAATACCTTTTCAAACTTCATCTACCCATCTGGGAAAGCCTCTATGAGAATTATATTTTCTCTTTTTATTTATTTATTTATTTATTTCTCTTTTTATTTATTTTTTCCTTAATCATCTCTTGTGATAAATATTTAATTAGCCTATGGCCATTGAGACTTCATAGATTTTTTTTTAAAAGTTGCAGGAAAATCAGTAAAAATGATGGAGGAAGGACATCTGAAAATTCATCCCTGCATAGAAGCAACAATAACAACAACAACAAAACTGGCAAAAATGGTCAGAATCAACTTCTTCTGAACTCTGGACATTTAACCAACATGCTGGCAGTAAATGGGAGAGCAATTTATTCAAGGAAAACAAATTAATTTCTGTAAGAACAATGAGATCTGTGTTGCTTTAACTTGCCCTCGACCTTTGGTCTCCATGCCAGTGGTAGCCTTGAAAAACAGCCCACATCCCTGGTACCAGAACGAGCAGCATGGACTGAGAGGTCCTTCAAAGCCTCATTCCCAAAGAACTGTCATTGTTTTACATGTCTGGTGGTCCCCTGGAAGACCTCACTTGAAAGGCTTGCCTTTGACCTGACTGAGGGCTGTCTAGTGAGAAAAGCCTCTGCTCAGGTGGCATTTCTGGAAAACATTTTCAAGCAAATATTTTAACATGGCGGTGGCATGAGGCAATGGATAACAGTTTGGGGCAAAAAACAACCCAACCGCAAAGCTTTAAAAGAAAAGCTGAGGAATGAGATGTGCACAGACACTTTGAAATATTCCAATGTATTCCTGGGAAACTGGAAGACCACAAGACATATTCCTGGGCATCTAGGAGAATAACTGTTAGCATTAATAAATGAGTTCAGCAAGGTTGTAGGATATAAGATCAATATCATTTCTACACACCAGCAATGAGTAATCGAAAAATGGAATTTAGAAAACAATTCCATGTGGAACAGCATCAAAACAAATATAATACTTAGGGGAAAATTTTACCAAGTAAGTGCAAGATTCACACTGAAAAGTACAAAACTGTTGAAAGAAATTGAAGAAGATCTAAATAAGTATAAAGACCTGCTGGATTCATGGACTGGAGGATAATCTTATTAAAATTTCACTACTTCCCAAATCGACCTATGGTTCCATTGCAATTCCTATCAAAATCCCAGCTGACTTCTTTCCAGAAATTGCCAAGCTGTTTCTAAAATTCCTATGGCAATTCGAGGAAACAGAATAACCAAAACAATGTCGGTAAAGAACAAAGTGGGAGGACTCACACATCCTGGTTTCAAAACTCAGTTCAAAGCTACTGCAATCACAGTGTGGTACTGGAATAAGAACAGACATGTAAATCAATGGAACAGAATTGACAATATAGCAATAAACCCTCATATTTATAGTCTATTGATTTTCAACAAGGGTGCCAAAACAATTCAACGTGGAAAGAACAGTCTTTTCAAATGATGCTGGGACAACTGTACATCCACACACAAAATAATGAAGCTTCACACCGTATATGAAAATTAACTCCAAATGGATCAAATATCCAAATGTAAGAGCTAAGACTATAAAACTCTTAGAAGAAAACACAGGAGTAAATCTTTATGACCTTGCTTTAGACAACAGTTTCTTAGATATGATACCAGAAGCACAAACAACCAAAGGAAAAATAGATGAATTGGATTTTATAAAAACTAAAAAGTTTGTGCTTCAAAGGACACTATCAAGAAAGTGAATAAACATATAGAATGGGAGAAAATACTACAGGTGGGAAGAATAAGATGCAGTGGGGAGAAGAAAAGTGTAGTAGTTGCTAGGTGTGACAATCTCAAAATTTTGAACTATTACAAATAAAACAGCCACCCTGAATCACCCCAAAGGGCAGACCCAAGTTATTTTTGCTTTTAGTGTTTATGCCTTTCTAAATCTGAGAAGCTGCCAGGATTCTAGTACATAGCAAAAAGTGAGGACAACACCCTCAAGTGTGTAAGCTTTTGTGTGTACATGGCTATGTAAAGGAAACCAATGCTAGCTGACTGGGGGAGCATTAGGGCGGCTCTGTGACCGCAGCTCAATTTGCCTTCATAGTGTGGACACACCTCCCACACTGATATTCTCAACAATGGGGTAAATAATTCAATAGGGATAAGGCTTTGATTTTCCTCTTATTCTCTCTTCGTGCTTATGTTCTTGGTACGATATTGATGTACCACGGACAAGCCAGCATGTGAATGTGCTCTGTCTGCTTAAGTTATATAGCCTTTCTACATTGTAGAGTCCTTCAGTTTCTAAAATCATGGAGCTTGTATTGTTAGATCCAATGAAGTGACTAAAAGAATTTTTAAAAATAAGCCATCAGTCTGGACCTGCATAGGTGAATGAAGGAGAAACACTTTACAGTCAGAGAAAAAAAGCATACTTAACATTTAGGATTATCAACCACTGCCGGTTTTCCATAGTATATTTCATTCCTGATTTTATCTGAAAGAGATATGATGACTACCACCATTCAAAAAGTGGTACTTTATTAATAAGCTCCTGGCTCATCTTTGAGGTAGATTTCGGATTTAAAATAGACTACCACACTGCTAACCACTTCACCTGATATTTCTCAATAACATAGAGGCTTCATTCAAGAAACCTACTGACTTATAATTACCTGACACCCGGTGATGAATCAAGGATTTGTGGGGCCTGAACCTCATCTACTTTGGGAAATCCTAGCTAATAAAAACAGGCAAAGTTATAAATAGAAAAATCGCTAGGACCCCTCTCAAGACCTTGGAAGGGACCTATGCAAGTGAGGAGCCCTGAAGCCTAAGGTTCATTGAATTCAGGATAAATCCACCTCAGCTGGGGCCCTTTTCCAAACTTATTTAATGCAAGCAACTTATAAACACCCCAGTAATATGTCATTATAGGTAGTAAAATGATTTAACTCGAGGGTGGCATCTTCCCTTGGTGGCTTGCCTTTGGTAAGAGATGCAATAAAGTTTGTATCTCACCATGGCAAATGTTTCCTAAAGCAACTTAGCTTTGTCTATTAGAAACACTTAGTCCAAAACAAAGACTTACTATACTGTGACCGTCTTTTGAAAGTAACTGTGAATGAGTCTTCGGAGTACAGTACTAATTTATTTACAACACCAGATAGTTCTGATTCTTTCACTACCTTTTTCTGTCATTTAAGAGGAGCACAAATTCCAAAGGAACAACTTGGTGCCTCTTCCATTACAAATCTTTTCTAACCTACCACCCGTTTTCTACTTCATCACCCCCCTCCCTCACCTTGTTACCCTGCTGCATAGATGCTAGAATGGCTCTCATATATGTTTTCCCATCAACATCCATATTTCTCCTTCCAGTATGAAAGCTTCTTGGGGACAAAGTCCCTGCCCTATGCGTCTTTGTATCCCCAGCACTTAGTAGAGTGTTCACAGACAGTGGGCAAGGCACTCAGTGAATGTTTTGGAATGAATTCATTAATTTTTAAACTGATTTATTTATTTATTTCCACAATGTATTGTCCTGTGTTGCCTACATAACTATAGTGAAACTCTGATTCTTATAAGGAACTCTTGGTGTTCTGGGATGTTTAGGAAAGGTGGTGAGTTTCAGACGTTGTACTGACGCTACTAAAACCTCCTGGTGAAGGGACCTCACGAGCCTGCTCTCCGGTGTGCTAACAGAAGAAAAACCGACCCTCGGTGCTCTCTCCCCAAGGTAGGCGTCAGCAAACTAACAAGGGAAAGGAAGGAGGCCGCTAAAGATAGGCATCTGCAGGAATTGTTAACCCAGCTCCAGACACAGCCTCAACACCTTCATTAACCCAAAATGTGGGAACTGTGTGAAACTGGATTTCTGAACCACAAGACAGGTAAGAGAGTCTTTTCCAAAGCCAGGTGTACAAGAGCTCTTTCCCTTGAGTCTAAAATCGCCTTCGGGCCATTGAACGTACCCACTATCATTTCCTTGTGCCATGAGAAATCAGAGAAGTTTTGAGCTGAAGGGGTGGAAAACCCACACTTCTTATTGAAGAGTAGTCAGCAAAGAAAACATATTGAATTAGGCCACAGCAAAGTCTTTTCTTTATATTTTTCACACTACAGCTGAACACAAACAACGTCTTTTTCCATACCTCAAAGGTTCCTATTGGCCACCGATAATTCACTTCAGCAATATATGCTTTTTTGAAAAATAATGTTCTGGGTGGCTGGGGAGAGCCCTGTGGTGGGTGTTCAGGAATTCTTTCTGCTTTACCATTTAAAAGAGCTAATGATGGTTGGGGAAGCACCCACACCCACTGAACCACACCCTGCTCAACTTAGTTCTCTGCAGCTCTGTGTTGCATACATTTTAAGCAGTTAGGAACTTTGCACATGAAAAGGAATCAAAGTGAAATTCAAAAGTGGAAGTTCCTGGACCATTCTCATATTGGAGAGGCATCCGTGGGATTCCATGACAATGCTAATCTGAGTGTTTTTGTTTGGTGCCTTTAATTGACCATGCCAAAGATCAGTACTATGGAAAGCAGAGCCTTTCATATATATGAGTTAAACAAGTCTCTTGGCCTCTTTGTACCTTAGTTTCCTCATTTGAAAAAACAAAAATAAATGGCTCTCAAGACATACTTTCCAGAATTCATACTGGGCTTACTTACACCCAGCTAACCAATAACTGCATGATTGTTTTTACACACAGTTGTTTACATGTATTCATCTTCTATTTCACTTACAACTTGTGTAAAAACTGCATTCCATGCCAGGCCCGAAACGTTCCAAAGCTCAGTTCTGTGAGTAAATTGCAACCAAGATTTCTACAAAAAAAGACACGAGCAAAAGAATTAGAAAAACAGATATTCTTTCAGAACATTTATCCATTGGCAATAATTCTCATTTATATATGATGAAACGTAACATCACTACTCCCTCCATACACTAAAGAAATCTCACTGTGGGAGATATTATGATTTATACTTTCATGATTATATATGTGGTGCATTAGATACAAAATACTAAATGCTCATTAAATACTTGTGTTAAGTGATCTTTATTTCTCTAGCTAGGCAGCACTATTGACAGTTTGGGCTGGATAATTCTTTGCTGTGGGAGGCTCCCCTGTACACTGTTGGATGTTTAGTAGCATCTCTGGTCTCTGTCCACTAGATGCCAGTAGCGTATACAGTTCTGACAAGCAAAACTGTCGCCAGACACTACCAAGTGTCACCTGTGTGCAAACTCACCCTGGTTGAGAACCACTGCTCTTGATCCTGGGGGATGTTGGATGCTCAGCATGATCCTGCTCTGTGCTGGAACTGTCACCTCGGGATACAATGGAGACTGAGCTACAACTTCCTTAAGGAGCTCTGGAGGCTGAGGTGGGGTCTTCTGCTGGACTGGAGAAGGTTCAACCTCTTTAGTGACCTGTGGATTTATGGGAAGTGCCAGAGCCAGAGATTTAACAGTGACCTTGTACAAGTGTGACTGCTGAGCTTCATTGACCCCATGATGAACACATGGACAAACTACAACCTCCTTAAGTGTCTCCAAAGGCCGGGCGAGGGCCTCCTGAGGACTTGAAGTTTCTAGTTCCTCAGGGGCCTCTGAAGGCTGAGATGGAGCCTCCTGCGGAAGTGGAGGTGGTTCTACCTCCTCAGTGGGCTCTGCATGCTGAGCCTGGGCCTCTGCCTGGGGTGAAAAAGATTCAACGTCCTCAGGGGTCTGTGGATGCTGAGCAGGGGCCTCTTGATGAGGTAAAGATTCAGCCTCCTCAGTGAGCTCCGGATGACGAGTTGGGGCCTCCTGCTGGGATGCAGAAATATCTCATCCTCAGCAGAAGACTCCCTGTCGTGTAGCTTTTGGGTCATGTGTTCCTTGCGTGTGGCGCTGAGAGGCCTATACATACCCCTAAGCCAAAGTGGCCGCCTTCTCCCGAAAAAGCCCTCCTAGAACACAGAAAGGGAAATATTAATTCTGCATCTCCCCTGCTTTCTCTGGCCACAGTACTTTATCCTCCTCACATCTAGCTGACTCTCACTTTCCCCTGAGCTTCTCTTACGCAGCAGAAATCCAAAAAAGCCCCTTGGAGGAAAACACACACTGTTAGTGTTGCATGTCACTTTTCATCTCTCTCACAATGTGTTATCTCTGCTTTCACTAGGACTAAATGGGGACCTCAGTCCATAATCACAATGAGCAAAATCACCACAGACCCGGGATCATGAAAATCATTGCATGCATGCTGGCCTTCCAGAAGTTCTCTGTGTCTGTCCAAAATGGACCCCAAGTGTCTCTGGAGAGATATTTGTATGTGGCTTAGCATGGAGCATAGGCAGGATTTTCAGCCCCGTTCACCTTTCTTTGCCCTTGGCCAACTGCCCTCGTGCAGTGAAAACACTTGCACAACGGCACTGGGCAGAAACTCGTTACTCCCTTAGACGCGCTTCACACCAGTCCGCTTCGGACTTAGTCGCACATGCAGCATTTGCTGCGGGTGTGGGTGTGGGGAGAAGGTGATTTTATTTTCCTGGCTGCTCTATCCTATACGTTGAATCACACCAAGTAAACACCTGAACCCAACGAGCAAAGTCATCTATAGCTCTCTGACTTTCACTCTGCAGGCTGTCACTCAGGTGTCAGTGAATTGTGGAATCCGTTTAAAGGCCACGACCAGCAGGGAAGCACAAAATACTCTTTTTGAATACAAATAGAAGAGAAAAAAATCACAGTGCACAATAAGTTTGTTTCAGAAACTACTTATGTCCATATAGTATGTGTCTACTCAACTGTGACCTAAAACGTAGCTCACAGCCCAAGCACAGTGTGTGATCAGTGGAGAAGTCCTCAGTGGAAAGGGACCATCTTCTTCTTGGTAATCACCAGCAGTATGACCATGGGGCAAGATAGTTTCCCTTTCTCTTTCTCCAGTTCCTTATTACAAAAGGAAGAGACAAACTACTGTCTAAAGTTTCTCCCGGTTAAAATTCTATGAGGTTTGGATAAAGGGAATAGAGAGTAGGGGCCTGAAAAACAGTAGGATGAGAAGGGAAGTTTTCTTGCCACTTTCCAGAAGGGACTCATATGTTCTACCTTTCGTCAGCTTTGAGTGAGGCCAGCCCCTAAATCCACAACCATGTGGCCCTCCCTACCCCAGAGCCTCCTAGAAGGCCTCTGGCCTGGCCTGATGCCTGGGAGCCAGGCATCCGCCCAGCAGGAACAGGTACAACCAAAACCTCTCCCCGTCCACCCTCTTTCCTTAAAGGACTAGTGAGAGCAGATGAATGTGTGCCAGTCCTCTTCTAACTCAGCTTGGGCTGCGGAGCTAATTCTGCTGAGAAATAAACTAGGGTAAACCATTAGGGTAATCAAGCGTTCTTCCTGCCTTTGCTGAGGAAACTGAAATAGATGAGTTCTAAGTTCTCCTCTAGTTGTAAATTTCTGCTTTCAAAGACCAATATTTACCTTCTGCTTCTTTTTCTATCTTCCTCTTTTGAAATTCTAGGAGAAGAAATCTGCTTTGAAAGAAAACAGGATCATGATTATCCATTACAACTATTTCCAAATCCTTATTCATTCCTTTTGACTTTAAATCTTATCTATCCAGTAAGATGATAACTCTTTCAAGGAAAGGAATTCTACCCTGTTTAAGAATCCTTTGACTCTTCCACAGTACCTAACTTAGGGTCTTGCATGCAGCTGGCGATATATTTTATTGACTGTTTTAGATAACGTTCAACAGATAATTCCTAATAAAAACTCTCAGAAGTAGGAAAAGAAAATAAAAGTATCTGGCAGAAACCTAAGCATTGTTCTAAAGTCAAGAACAAGAGTAGGATGCCCAATCATTACTGCTACTATTGAGCACTGTGGAGGAGGTCTTAATCAGTACGAAAAGAAAAACGAAGTATTGGAAAGAAGAGACAAACATATCTGCATATGAAACAAGGGACCCAAAAAGACCAAAAGAATCAACTGAAATTTTATTGGAAGTAACATGAGTAAGATGGCTCCATACAAAATCAAGAGATCAACATATTAGTCTCAATAGCTTTCCCATATAACACAACTAACTAAAAAACAGAAGGAACCTCCCGTTTACTATATCAATAAAAATGCATAAAGCACCTAGGAATAAATTTAGCCACAAATTTGTAAGACCTATGTGATGAAAATATTAAAACTTTTTTGAAGGACGTTAAGAAGTACTTACATGGCATGAGATACCATCCTCCTAGAATGTTGTAAAGAGGTCAATTCTCTTCAAATGAAACTAAAAATTCAATGCAATCCATTTTATAGCCAAAATAATTTTTAAATAAAACCTGGCCAGCTGACATTTGGTAGAGAATATATGTAAGAATAGTTATGAGATGTATGCAAAAGAAGGTCAAAGAGTAGGACCTTGCCCTACCAGATATAAAATATGTTATAGAGCAACTGGAAGTAAGCAGTGTGATATCAGTACTGGTACAGGACAAGATAACTGGATCACAGAACAGCATCCAGATGAAGATAGCATATTAGACCAGGGAAGAAGGAATAAACCATTCAGTGAAAGATTTGAAAAGAATCAGATCTTCATGTAGGGGGAAAAAGTTAGATCCCCTACCTCAACCACACGAACAAACAAATACAACAAATTCTGGACAGATTATAAAAGTACTTGAAGAAAATATTAGAGATGATTTTTACGTCACGAGGTGACAAAGGCCTGGCTAACAAAACCCACCCCACATGAGCCATGAGGAGAGGACAGGCAGATATGGTGGCAGACTGTCAACACACCTCCTACTCTTCACAGCCCTTGCCCCCTTTTCCCCTGGACTGTTTGTCTGCTTCTTGTTGACTTATAAAACTCTTGGGAGTTCCCTGGTGGTCCACTGGTTAGGGCGTGGCTCTTTCACTGCTGTGGCCCGAGGTTCAATCCCTTGTCAAGGGACTAAGATCCTGCAAGCTGCACAGCATGGCCAAACCCCACCACTTCGAAACAAACAAACAAAAACTCTTTATGGTAAAGAAATACTGGCTTTCATTGAATTTCAGTGTTTCGAATATTTCCAGTGTTTTTGTCTCTAAGGAGACAAGACAAAAGAGTGCAGTAGGGAGCACCAGCTTTGCAGTCGGGTGAAACTGCCTTCTGCTTTGGGTTTGGCCGCTGGGGCCTTACACTGATCTCCTTCATCTATGAGGGAGGGATAGTAATATCATCCTCACAGGACTGTGGGCTTTAAATCAGACAATATATGGAAGACTCTTCATCTTACGCTTGGCATGAATCAGTGCTAAGCTGGTGTCACAGACAAGATGGTGGAATATATCAAAGGCTCTGCTTGTGGCATCAGGCTCTGAAGGCTCTTTCCCACCAGAAGATTATAGAAATATTGCTTTTATTTTCTTCTAATACCTTTATGTGGTCTTTTTTCACATTTATGGATATATGTTTATTTAAGATGAAACATGGGGATCTGCTATTTACCCCCCAAATACTTAGGCAGCTATTCTATCACCATTTATTCATTTTCTTCCACTGATTGCAATATTAAAAGATGACATTTCAAAAGTCTTAAGAACACAGGGGTCATATTGCTG
The DNA here is from genome assembly GCF_025265405.1 of Mesoplodon densirostris. NCBI lineage: Eukaryota > Metazoa > Chordata > Mammalia > Artiodactyla > Ziphiidae > Mesoplodon > Mesoplodon densirostris. The sequence continues at coordinate 27,267,103 of NC_082678.1, read as the reverse complement.
GACTCTATCCTACTTCAAATAAATATTCGGTTGAATTATTCCTCACTGTGGAATTGACATAACGCCTCATCTCTCTTCCGTTGAACACCATTATTGTCTACCATAGGAAGAACACTGCATGGCCCCTGTCCTCCAAAAGCTTATCGTATATGTGGGGAGAGGAAATAACGGTTAGGACTCCTCGCTTTCACTGCCGAGGGTACAGGTCCAATCCCTACTTGGGGAACTAAGATCACACAGGCCCAAACAAAACAAAACAAAACAAAACAAATGCAAGAAGTTAAAAACAATAAAAAGGGGACTTTACAGAAATTCTAAAAATGCCAAAGGCCATATGCCACCTGAGATGTAGAGGGTACAGTCTGGGCAATGGCCAATGACTAGCAAGCTAGTCCCCAGCCTCCTAGGCTCAGAAATCATACTCTTCCTCACCAAGCGAGAACTCACGTCTTCCTGTTGTGGCAGTCTCACTTGAGCAATATCACAGGATTGATCAAACATCAGAATGCCAAATTATTACTTGACAATGAGAAATACATCTGTTCTACACACAGGGCATCTGTGTCTACACAAGCAGAGAATTACCTTCTGTGGGGACAGGCCTCCGTGGCACACTGAAGCACAATCACAGAATCGAAGGCTACTTGGTGACAACAGAATTAGAAAAGGAATCAGCCGAGTCCAGAATTTAATGGGAAGGCCTGAGGTAACTGGATCCATCCATCTCCTCAACAGGCAGCCTGGCTAGTGGGCCTGACTCTGCAGTTATGCTGCCTAAGGTGCCATCTCTACTCTTGGGCAATGTGAGGATGGGCACTGCCCATGTTGGTCTCTCCTCACCTTTTCTATGCTTTCACTAGTGACCAACCCTCCTGCAGATAGACACATTTCTCTTTAGAAGTTAGTACATCATGTCAGGTTTGATTCAAGTGTGATAGGCCAGGAAGCCATTGGTCCTTACACATCTCTGCTCAGCTCCATGATGTGCTGACCTTGGTGGTTCTCTCTTGGGGGGCTGCCTTTCAAAAAACTGCTTACCACTTTTGTGAGTTCTGAGGGGAGGGGACTGCTTTGCTATGGCCCCTAAGAAATGGTGACAAACCTCACAGGACTAGGATCAGGAGGGCTGGGGTATTCAGGGAAGGCTTTACAGAGAAAGATATCTGAACTTGAGTTGGCTTTTCAGAGATTCATAGGAGTTCCACAGGCAAAGCAAAATAAAGGAATTTTCGATGGACAAAGGCACAGACAAAAGTAGGAATGGGTATGGTGTAACTAGCGTATAGTGAGGAGCTGCTTTGGCTGGAATGGAGGGCTGCCATTACAGGAGAAAAGATAACTAAAGTAATGTGGAGTGGTAGGGTAGAATCAAGACTGTCAGCCTATTAAAATCACTCTTTTAATGTTAGCAACTGCCTGCTGGAAAAGTAATAAACCACTATGTAACTGAACAAAAGGTAAACAGGCTAGCTCCAGGAATAGGCTACTATAAATATTTGAGGGTAGCCTGCTGCAAGATTTTACTTGCAGTGTTTTAATGGAACCTATCTACACAATTCCTAATACACCGGAGAAGAAAGCTGCTAAGTAAACCTGAGGAATTGACGAGATCACACTTTTGTCTTTTAGGCATGTCCTTTTAGCCCTCCCAGGGTGACTGATAGCTCCTTGAGTATGGAGATCCTATATCTCTCATCACTTCAGCCAAGAAGGAAAGAAATCAACGGTAGAATGAGAGTGACTGGTGAGGACCTCAAATCAGCATACTTTCTTGAGTTGAAGAAAATTTACTATCATGTCAACTCTGGCCTTCTTATAAACTTCACTTGTCAAAATAGTCCAATAGCTTGTTATCATGGATCCAATTCCATAGGGATCTCCTGGGAGTGAAGTTCCTTTTAAAAATCCTGTGGGGACTTCCCTGGTGGTGCAATGGTTAAGGATCCGCCTGCCAGCACAGGGCACACAGGTTCGATCCCTGGCCTGGGGAGGTCCCACATGCTGCGGAGCAACTAAGTCAGTGTGCCACAACTCCTGAGCCCGTGCAGCTACAGCCCGTACTCCACAACAAGAGACGCCACCTCAGTAAGAAGCCCATGCACCGCAATGGAGACCCAACGCAGCCAAAAAAAAAAAAAAAAAAACAAAACACACACACACACACACACAAAAACATCCTGGGAATATACTTTTCATTAAAAGAACAAAGTGTATGTCAGTCCTCATGGCTAAAGGGAAGAATCAAGTAGTAGCAGGTGGAAAGGTGGATTTGATTCTCAGTTTCTGGGTTCTGAATCTGAATTAATTATTGTCCTTACCTCAATGAGACAGAGAATTCTAACACAAATCGTCACTACTACAGGTACAGATACTGCCAAGATGAGTTTGTTGTTATAGTCATAACCTGGAACTCCTTTTGTGAGCTAAAGAAATATATCACAATTTTTAAAAACAAGGAGATAGGGGCCTCCCTGGTGGCGCAGTGGTTGAGAGTCCGCCTGCCGATGCAGGGGATACGGGTTCGTGCCCCGGTCTGGGAGGATCCCATATGCCGCGGAGCGGCTGGGCCCGTGAGCCATGGCCGCTGAGCCTGCGCGTCCGGAGCCTGCGCGTCCGGAGCCTGTGCTCCGCAACGGGAGAGGCCACAACAGTGAGAGGCCCGCATACCGAAAAAAAAATAAAAAATAAAAATAAAAACAAGGAGATAGAAGGGATGAAAACTTACGATTCTTCATCCTATTCTAAACGATAGCTAACTATTCTTAAACTACTATGAAACCCAATCCTTCCAGGCGAGTAGCTTCTATAAGAACAAGCCAAATTTAATGTTATTAGTCTTATCATTAGCATTTTCTTCTACAATTTATCTACAATTTATTTATCTTGTGTTATGTCCTTTTCGCGTCTACCCTAGGAATAGTGACACACTCTCTCAATGAGCAAAGTTGGAGATCACTGTCTTAGCCCGTTTCATGGCTGAAGATAAGATACTGACTAGGAGCCCGTGGTATTCCCGCTTGGGCACGTTAATGGCATGTCCTAAACTGAGTAAAAGTCCAAGTCCCATGTGTCAGGGGTTATCCTCACCTCACTTGACTCCTGCTCTTTCTGCTCACTCTGGGCTTCTGTGCTCTCACTGATAGAGTTGTCAGCTTTCCACTGGTCCATATCCCATTCCGCTTTGGACACATTTACTTCTTGCTGCTTGCTGAGAAGCTTCATCAGGAGGCCTGTTCTAGAGATGAGGTTGGCACAGGCCAGCTGCACGTGGGTGTCCGAGCAGTCTATTTTCAAAGTCTGGATAACATGAGAAATGAGCCTTTGCACGTCATTGTTGGGGATGAGGGACCAGAGCTGCTCGTTTAGCTGAGTTTCAACTTGATCACCCGGGGATGCGAGCCCTGGGAAAGTGAAGCCTGTGGGCTTAGAGGATAATTCAGTGACCATGTTGTGGTGCTCCCATTGTGTTTTGTTGCTGTGTTGAACAGCTGGCATACTGTTGTCTGCAGCAACAGTAGAATGTGCAGTGGAGACGTTCCTATGGCTAGTGTTTCCAGGGCTGGTTCCTCCTGGCAGAGTAGCGTTTCCTGTAGAAATAATTGCTTCAGAAACATTTTGTGCAGTATTGTTTTCTGAAGTAGTGTTTTCTGCAGAAGGGTCTGAAAGAGAAAATAATTCTGGAAAAGGATTTTCCTGAGAAGTCACTTCTCCTGAAGATGAAACAGCCTCTCGTGGAGGGGAATTTATGAGACTCCTCACGACAGAGAACGGAGGGCTTGCAAGCATCACTCTATCAAGTGAACTTTTCTTTCTGAACTTTCAACTCCCTTTTTTCTTTTTTCTTTTTGTTTCTTTTTGCGGTACACAGGCCTCTCACCGTTGTGGCCTCTCCCGTTGCGGAGCACAGGCTCCGGACGCACAGGCTCAGCGGCCATGGCTCACGGGCCCAGCCGCTCCACGGCATGTGGGATCTTCCCGGACCAGGACACGAACCCGTGTCTCCTGCATCGGCAGGCGGACTCCCAACCACTGTGCCACCAGGGAAGCCCCTCGATGCTTTTTAACTTTGGGTTTTCTGTGGACCCGATGAGACCTAATTTTATGGAAGATGTATTTTTTTTTCCAGAATGTGAGATTAACTCGAAGTCCTTAATATTTCTAACTCTTGCCTTTGCATCTTCGAAAACATGAATAGCGTTGGATAAGTCTTTTGATTTGCTTTTAACCTCAGATGGGGATTTTGGCGGGATGGAGGCACAAGGCCTGCCCTTGAAGTACGGTTTGAGGGGAGAGGAGCCTGCGGCCTTGTGTTCCTTTATGAATGAAGACTCTGCATCGGAGGACTTTCCCACCAGCTTCCTGGGCCTCTGCACCATGAGGAGCTGTTTCAGCTTTCTTGGGGATGGCCTCCTGAGCTTTCATTCTTTGGCAGTGTTCGCCACAGATGGCTGGGCATTCTGTTTCCTCCTGACGCTCTCATCTCCCACTGCTTTGAGGTGCATTTTCTGTATGCCCCTTGAGGACCTTGTTCACTCTCACCAGCTTTTCCTCTGTACTCTCAATCTTTGCTAGGCTGTCTTTCTGTGGTTGGGCAGTTTCTAATTTCTTTTGAAAGATGTAGCGTGTAAACATGGCACTTAAAAGGTTGCAACGCGTACACGTGGCAGGTTTTTCTTCCTTTTTAACCTCATCAATTTTTTCTTGAGTTTCTGCATCTAACAAATTTTCCACAAAATGGAGTTCCCTCAATTTGTTTTTTTTAGTTGAATTGTTGGGTACAGGTTTAACAGAAGGGCTCCTTGTATTGTTTTTCAAAAGGCCCAGCGGCATATGTCCATCTTGTGTATTTGAAAAAAGAAGTTGAATGAATGGTAATAATGTTGATTCCACATCTCCTAGATTTCCCTCTGAGATATAAGGCAGTATGTAATTTAGTGTACTGATAATATCACTTTTATTATTAAAGTCCAGCTGCTCATTCATGAAGCCTGACAAGCTGACAGCACTGTTAGGTGAGGACATCCTGTCTGACTCAATAGTCAGCTCGGTGCTGTTGTTCTTCTTCTGGGCTTGTAACACCTTCATCAACGATCCTCCTGCATTCTCTATAGATGTTTCTTCATCTGTCAAAAGAGAAGGGACTGTTTTTGATCATTGAAGACTGATGGGACAGCCTTTTGTCAGTCCACAGCCAAAGAAATTAGGAATCAGTCAAAGTTTGAGTGCCACTTAGGAGAAAAAGAAACCCACCCTTAAGCCTATGACTGGCAACAACAAAATGTGAGAAAGGTCTCTCTTGAAAAAGGGGCTATCTACTCAGAAAATTCTGTAGCGTGAAATATAGGAACTATATTCAGGATTACTCCACTGGTTCCCAGGGGCCAGTACTCAAGAAAAGCCAAGGCTGGAAGACAAATATTCCCCTAATCAGCTGGACTCTCTGCAGATCTACTGTGACTCCTCACATTCATATACCCCATCCTGTCCTGCCTCAAAGGCACGGGAGTGTGAGGCTTCCTCTCTCCACCTCTTCAGTGTGCTTGTGTTCTTGCTGCTATCACAGATCTCCACGACAACCACCGCCGCTAACAGGTCGTCATCTGGACATGTCCTTCTCCAACTACCCACTGAGTCCTTTGCTTAGTCCCTGCTTCTATATATCCCAGTCCCCATAACAGAAGCCTCTATACAGAAAAAAACACTATGTCCGCCCTGGCTCTTTGCTAAAATTTGGGCAGGGAGCTCGGGTATAAGTTAAGAGATTTGCCAGATTGTATGCCCATGTGGAATGTTCAACAAATCAATGGAATAATACTTGAGGCCCTAAAATGTAGACGGGAAAAAGCAACTTCTGTCAGATGGCTACTTTGCTTTCAATTCATTTTACTTCTAATATTTCCAGCTCTACTTGGGGAACCATCCAAATCTTCTGACTGTGTGAAGGTAATGTGTACCAGTGTGTAGCTGGGCTTGTCTCCCAAAAGGATTAAAAGTATTTTTGGTGAGGGTCAAAGGAGGAGGGAAGGGTCATGAGAAAGGAGGAGCAGAGGCTAGCAGAGAGCCCCAAACTGGGGACAGGAGATCGGGGCCCTAGGGTCATAGCACTTAACACTGCTGATCTTGTTTTTCCTCACCTGTAAAAGGAGATTAAAAATGCTTTTTCTGCCCACTTCTGGGGGAGAAGGGAGTAATATAATTAGTAAAAAAAATGTTTGGGGGAGTTCCCAGGTGGTCTAGTGGTTAGGACCCGGCACTTTCCCTGCTGTGGCCCGGGTTCAATCCCTGCTGGGGGAACTAAGATCCCACCAGCTTGGTGGCCAAAGGAAAAAAAAAAAAAACTGTGTTGAAAAATCAGCAATATTGTCTTTATATAAGTGGCAAAGTGTTATTATTTATGATGTGCTCTAGATCACTGAAAGAGACCTGTATTCAAGCTACCTGGGCATGAAAGCACATTTTGGAAGTCATCAAGTTAGTGCCCATAAATCTAATATATAGAAAAATCGTTGAAAGCCCCTGAGTGTTTTGTGGATAGAAAAACTTGCGATTCAGAGCAAGTTCAGAGCTGGACAGTCAAAGAAATAACTAGCTCTCCCATGCATTAGAAGGGCTTGGTAGCAGCTTCTGGTTATGGAACCAGAAACTCTCAGGCTCCAGATAGGACATAAAACAGCATCACTTGCACTCTTTATAAAATTGCAGAAACAAACCAAATAAACAAAAATATATTTACACCTGTCTTATAAGACAAAGGGTATTTGAGACCTAATGTATATAAAATCAGTTTACAAACTGTGATGTACTATGTGAATAAGTTGTCATTTGCAGAGAGGGCAGCATAGGATATGTGGCCATTAATGTGAATTCCCTTCCCCCTTCCATTCCTTTCTCTGGTTCCTTTACATATGCAGATCAGTTACATTATGAAGCTAATAATGTAACTGAGCTCTTCTTAGCTTAATAATGTAACCAAGAATCTGATTTTTAGCAAGGGGGTAATTCTTAGAAATTTAGGGAGCTGGAACTCTAAATGAATGTATTAAAATAATGTAATTACATCATTAGTTTTAAAATGTATCATCCTTGATTAAAAATAACAAATTAAATTAAAAATTAAAAATGTAGGGCCTCCCTGGTGGCGCAAGTGGTTGAGAGTCCGCCTGCCGATGCAGGGGATACGGGTTCGTGCCCCGGTCTGGGAGGATCCCATATGCCGCAGAGAGGCTGGGCCCGTGAGCCATGGCCGCTGAGCCTGCGCGTCCGGAGCCTGCGCGTCCGGAGCCTGTGCTCCGCAACGGGGGAGGCCACAACAGTGAGAGGCCCGCATACCGCAAAAAAAAAAAAAAAAAAAAATGTATTATCCCGCAATTGAGACTCACCACAACGTGTGACGTCCCTCAGGCGTTCACTGTCACAACGCAGCTTGACTGTCTCACAGACAACCTCAATAGTATTTTTAAATTGGCAGAGGCAGCAGGCCCTACGGCTGGGTAAGATCCTATAAATGGAAACACAGGTAATTAAATTCGTGGTAAAAGAGTTACCTGAGTAGGTAGAAGAGGTAGGCCAAGGCCACCACAGACCAGTGCAAAAAGGAGTTCTTGGGGCATATGGACTATAGAACTGGATAGGGGCCGGTTGGCCAATTGCTGCCCTTGACAGTTGGAAATAAATATAGAGGAGGAGAGAGGTGCCCAACAGAAGGATTAGGATGGCAGTAGGTATGATATGCCTAGAAAAAAGGGAATAGCGATTAGAATTGGGTGACACTGAACTGTAGTTTAATTCAGAAGTATCTCCTTCCAACCCGAAAGCCTCACTTTGGGTTGAGAGTACACAGGAAGAAGGCAGACTTCTAAGAAGAGTATGAAGAAGACCGCACATTCTGGAGTCACTTTCTCAGTTCCTATTTGTGAGGAGTAATATATTAGAAATTATTCTAGTAATAAAAAAGCATCATGTGGCTAAACAATAACAGAGATCGCATTGACCAAATCTGGACAAAAGGAACATTCCAAAGAATAACATTATCATTATAATAAGGTATAACGTAGTTAATTGAAAAAAAAGCACATGAGTTCATAATGATACTCCAAATGAAAAGTGGGGGAGCTCTTCTTTATAGAATAATGTCAGCTAATAAATGCAAAAGGAAGGATAGAATTAGGAAAGTGTTATTTTGCAACTATCAATGTAATAATCGATTCAGACAAGGATTATCATTGATGCACAGTTGGGTGAAGAGTTGTTTGAAAGTAGGATCTTCACTGATCCCAAGGATCACCCCACATATTATTTATCAATTACCAAGGGGAAAAATAACTTTACAATGGAGAGATATGGAATAGACCACCTTAACCAAGTGATCAAACTTAGCACTGGGCCACCTCAAGTGATGAAGTATGAAGAATACATCACCTATATAGTATTCTTCCCCAAAATGTTTACTTTGAATCTAATGAGGAAACAGACAAATACAGATTGTGGGGCAATTTACAAGACAACTGGCTTAGACTCTTCAAAAAAGCCAATGTCTTAAAAGACCAAAAAAAATAGTAGGGAAAAATTCTAGATTAACGGAAACACAGACATGACATGCAATGCCTAATCTTTAATTGGATCCTGTATCAAAACAAAACAGACTTAAAGAATATTATTGGCTTCTGGCCAAGATGAAGTACAAGGGCCAACTTAACCTCCCAGCTGAAACAAGAAAAAAATCAGATGGAACATAATGAAACAACAGTTTTCAAGAAACTGAACCTCAGGCAATACATTTCAGTGATTCCCGAGGAGATGGGAAATAAATGAAGTGATCCCTATAATTGCCCTTACTTCTCTGAGAGAGTATCCACGTCATGGTACAGGGAAGAGAAGTCCAGACAGAGACTAGTGGGCTCCCTGACAGACAAAATGGAGATAAGGGTCTGGGAAAACCAAGGTAACTAGAGTTCACAAAGCAGAGTATCAGAGAGAAAAGAAGTGCACAGACAAAGAACTCTGGAGATATGCAGAGGGATCTCTTGAGAATTCAACAAAGTATGGGTCAATACATTTGTGTGAGGAATAACTTGATGCCAGGAAAAGAACCACATGAAAGGATTAATAAGAAGAACAACTGGATATCACACAGGGTTGTAGGAATAGTACCTGTTCCTACAAGTCAGACTGGAAAACCTCATGATACTCAGAAAGGACTTGTCTCAGTAGTTGCAAATAATGAGCTCCAGACTAAAGGCTACTTGGACTCCTACCCAACGAACCTTAAAAGCTAGACCTAAAAGAATACAATTGTTTTGAGTAACCTAATTTCACCCAAAACAAAGCCCAGGCATTTTACAGGAATATAAATATACATAGCACACAATAAACTAAAACTCACAATATCTGGGATCATATGAAAAATTGCATGCAAGCATGCAAAGAAGTAGGAAAATATGACCCATACTGAGGAGAAAAGGCAATCAATCAACAATAACCCATAATCTATACAGATGTTAGAATTGGCAGAAAAGAACTTTTAAAAGGTTATTATACATGAAGAAAAGTTATTATAACTGTATTTCATATGTTAAAACACCCAGACTAAACACTGAAAATGTTAAGTGTAGGCATGGAAAATGTAAAACAGACCTAAATTGAGCTTCTAGAGATTAAAAACAATGTCTAAATGAAAAAGATATTGCAGGAGGTTAAAGGCTAATTAGACACGGCAGAAGGTCAGTGAACATTAAGGCATAGCAACAGAAACTATCCAAAATGAAACAAAAGGAGTAACAAAACAACAACAAAATGAATAGAGCCTCAGTGACTTGTGCAACAACTTCAAAGGCCTAATACATGTGTACTTAGAGTCCATGAAGGAGAGGAGAAATATAAAAATTTGAAGAAATAATAGCCAAAATTTTTCCAAATTGGTAAACACTATAAACCCTCAAAGTCAAGAAGATCAATGAACTTTCAGCAGAAGAAACATGGACAAAACTACACCAAGGCACAAAAAATAATCGAATTGCTCAAAACCAGCAATAAAGAGAAGAATTTAAAAGGAGCCAGAGGAAAAAATTATACACTACATACAGAGGAACAAAGATAACAATGACAGCAGAATTCGTGCTTGAAAAATCGTAAACGAGAACTCAGTGGAATAACATCTTTAAAGTAGTGAATTGAATTCTATCGAGCTAGAATTTTATACCCACATCTGTCAAAACAAAAGCAAAATAAAGACTATCTCAGACAAACAGAAGCTGAAAGAATTCATTACTGGTAGACTTTCACAATAAGAAATGTTAAAAGAAGTATTTTTAAGCAGAAGGAAAATGACACCAGATTGGAATATGGATCTACATAAAAGATTAAGAATACTGGATACATACAACAATGAAGACCCAATTCAACCAAAAATAAATAAACAAATTAAGAAAAGAAGGGAAAAATCATATAATCACTGCAATAGATGCAGGAAAAGAATGAAAACATCTAACATACATTCCTGATTAAAGAAAAAAAAACAGCCCTCAGTAGACTAGGAATGGAAGGAGACTTCCTCAACTTGATAAATGACTTCTACAAAAAACCTAACATCATACTTAATGGTGAAGGACAAAGTACTTTCTCACCAGGATCAGGAACAAGGCAAGGATATCTGCTCTCATTGCTTCTATGTGACATGGCACTGAAGGTTCTAGCCAGTGCAATAGGGCAACAAAAAGAAAAGACACATTCAGAATGGAAAGGAAGAAGTAAAACTATCTTTATTTGCAGAGAACATGATTATGTCGAAAACCTGATAGAAGCTACGAAAATGCTACTGGAACTAATAAATGAGTCTATCAAGTTTGCAGGGTACAAGATCAACATACAAAAAGATGAATTTGTCTCAACAAACAATCAGAGATCAAAGTTTTAAAATGCTACTTATAAAAGAATCCAACATATAAAATACTTAGAATAAATCTGACAAAAGACTTGCACACTGAAAACTGTAAAATGTTGCCGGGGGAAATTAAGAAAGACCTAAATAAATGGAGAGATATAAAGTATTCATGGATCAGAAGATTCAATATTGTTGAGACATCAATTCTCCCCAAATCGATTTATACATCAAAACCCCAGTAGGCTTTTCTATAGACATTGACAAGCCAATTCTAAAATTCATATGGAAATAAAATTTAGAATAACTAAAACAACTTTGCGAAAGAACAAAGTTGAAGAACTAACAGTAACTGATTTCAAGGATTATGAAGCTACACCTTCAAGACATTGTGATAGTAGTGTAAAGATAGACAAAAAGACCAAAGGAACAGAATACAAAGTTCTGAAGTAGAGAGATGTGGAGAACTGACTTTCAGGTTCAAAGGCATTTCAGTGGAGAAATGATAGTCTTTTCAACAAATGACGCTGGAACAACTGAATATCCAGGTGCAAAAAGAAAAAAAAAAATGAACTTGATCTAAACCATATACAGAAGTGAACTCAAATTGGTTCAAAGATCTAAATGTAAAACATAAAACTATAAAACGTCTAGAACAAAACAGGTGAAAAATTTTATGACCTTGAGTTTGGCAAGATTTCTTAGATACAACACCAAAAGCATAATGCAGAAAAGAAAAAAATAGATAAATTAGACACCATCGAAATTAAGAATTTCTGCCCTGCAAAAGACACTCCTGAGTGAACGAAAAGATGAGTCACAGAATGGGAGAAAATACCTAGCAACTTACCTATTGGATAAAGGACTAATTTCCAGAATATAGAAAGAACTCTCAAAACTCCAGAAAAATATAGCTAAAAGATTCAAAGATATACAGATGGAAAATAAGCATATGAAAAGATGTTTGACATGATTAATCATTAGGGATGCTACAGTGAGATACAACTACACACCTACTAAACTACCTAAAATTAAAAATACTGAGCATAGGGCTTCCCTGGTGGCGCAGTGGTTGAGAGTCTGCCTGCCAATGCAGGGGACACGGGTTCGTGCCCCGGTCTGGGAAGATCCCACATGCCGCGGAGTGGCTGGGCCTGTGAGCCATGGCCGCTGAGCCTGCGCTCTGCAACGGGAGAGGCCACAACAGTGAGAAGCCCTCCAACGGCAAAAAAAAAAAAAAATACTGAGCATAGCAAATGTTGGCCGCAACGTGAAGAAAATGCAGCTCTCGTACACTGCTGGTAGAGATGTAAAATGATCAAACCACTATGGAAAATGGGTATTTTTAAAAAACTTAAACATACACTTACCAATGATGCAGCCATTCTACAGGCAGGCATTTACCCAGGAGAAATGGAAGTAGACATCCATACAAGACTTGTACACAAATATTCATAACAACTTTATCTGTAATAGACAAAGACTCAAACAACTCAAATGTCCATCAATGGTCAATACATAAATGGTGGTACATCCATATAAAGGAATGCTATTCAGCAATAAACAGAAATGAATTACTGATATATACAACAATATGGATGAAGATTAAAATAATCATGCTGGGTTAGAAGCCAGTTAGAAAAAAGTATACACTGTATGATTCCATTTACATAAAATTCTAGAAAATGCAAACAGAAAGCAGATCAATGGTTGCATGGCGATTGGGAAGTGCAAGGAACGATGGGAAGGAAGAATTACAAAGAGACATTAAGAAACTTTCTGAGGTGATGGACATTTTGAGTTTCGTGATGTCTTCATGGTGTGTATGTATGTGTGTGTGTGAACACAGATTATTGCATGTCAATTATACCTCAAAAAGCTGTTAAAAGAAATGATATTAGATAAGAGAGACAATTGGGGAAATTTGAATAGCAACACTTTATTAGGTAATATGATTGTGTAGGAATTTAATTTCTTCAATACTGTGTATTAACAGTATCGTGGTTACACAGGGAAATAGTTTTTAATATCCAGAGAGGAGGGCATCTAGCTGACAAGAGAGGGATCGCAATTGTGGCAGATGGTGTGGGACACTGAGGAAGATGAGGCTAGAGCAGTGACCAATGCGTGACGGCACAGTGAAGACAGTCATTTGTCAGGTGACCTGACAAAGACGGTTGGAAGAGACTGCTAAATGCAGGGTCGTTTCTGCATACTAATCTCACGCAATCCCCTCAACTAGCCTTGGCGTAACAGAAAGTTTCTATTAGCTTGCCATATTGGAGGGGGGATGGCACAATTTAAGGTGCAGTAGGTTGTGTAATAAACTGTCACAATAGGGTCCTACAGAAATAGTTTTTTAAACCGCAAAAAAATAAAACTTGACCCTTCCCTCACAACGTATATGAAAATTAACTTAAAATGAATCATAGACCTAAATGTAGCTATACAACGTCTGGAAGAAAACGTAGGAGAAAATCTTTGTGATTTGGGGTTAGACAGTGGGGTCTCAGAGAAAGATTTCTTAGATTAAGACACAAAAAAGCAGAAAGCATTTAAGAAAAATTGCTAAGGGACTTCCCTGGTGGTTAAGACTCCAAGTTCCCAATGCTGGGGGCCCGGGTTCGATCCCTGGTCAGGGATCTAGGTCCCACATGCATGCCTCAACTATGAGTTCGCATGCCAGATCTAAGAAGCCCATGAGCCGCAACTAAGGGGCCCATCTGCTGCAACTAAGACCCAGCACAACCAAATAAATTAATTAAATAAATATGAAAAATTAAGAAAAATTGCTAAATTAGAGTTCATCAAAAATTTAACACTTCTAGCTTTCAGAGACACTTTAATATAATGAAGATAAGTCACAATCTGGGAGAAGATATTTACTAAACACATATCTGAGAGCAAGGACTTTTTCCGTTGCTTTTTATATAAAGCACTCTTAATTCTCAATATAAATATCCAATTAAAACATGGATTTGAACAGACACTTCATTTAAAAGGATATTTGCACATGAATAGACACTCAACATCATCAGCTATTACAGAAATGCAAAATGTGGCAAAAACCACGAGATTCATCTACACACCTACTAGAAAGGCGAAAATGTTTTTAAAAAACACATATAAGGATCAGGTGAAGATGTAGAGCATCTGCAACTCTCATAGACTGCTTGTGGGAAAGCAACATGGCACAGGCACTTTAGAAAACGGTTCAGCAGTTTCTTAAAAAGTTCAATAGGCACTTAGCATATGATGAAGCAATCCCACCCTGAGGTATTTTACCCCAAAGAAATGAAAACATATGCTCACACAAGACATATATTCACACACACACGTGAGTGTTTTCAGAGGCTTTGTTCATAATAGCCAAAAAACAAGAAGAAACTCAAATGTGCATCGAACAATGAATGCGTAAACAAACTGTGTATCCACACAACTAGAATACTGCTCAGCGCGCAAAAGGAATGAGCTACTGACAGGTGCAACAAACCAGATGAATCTCCAAAGAGACTGGCTAAGTGAAAGAAGCCAAAAACAAAAAGCTACATACCACATGATTTCATTTATCAAATATTCTGGAAAAGGCAACATTATACGGACAAAAATCAGATTGGTGGTTGCCAGGGGCTGGTAGTGACAGGAGGATGCATTGACTACAGAGGGACATGGGGGGTCTTTTGGGAGTGCAGAAGTTTTCTTTACCTCAAATGTGGTGGTGGCTACAGAACTATACGTTTGTCAAAACACATCACACTGTATATTTAAAAAGAGTGAATTTTGTTAAACGAAAATTATACATAAATAAACCTGACTTAAGAAGATAATCAAACAAACCTAAAAGTACAATTGAGTGAAAATCAATGTAAGAAAAATCAACTTACAGTGTTTCCAATTCAAGGGTCATCATGAGGATGCTTTCCATTGTGGTAAGTGACACTTGTGCTGTTCCCATGTCTCTGAAGGAGAAGCCCAAACATGCATGATATAAAACCCAAAGACAAAATTTCTAAACTGAAGAAGATACTTAACATGTGATTACTTCCACTTTGGCTTCTTACTTGCCATAGATGATAATTCCAAAGAGCTCTTTTGGAAGAAATTTAAATTTGCATCATCAAATTAATGACCTTGGTGCTGAACAGTACAATCATTTTCTATGATCCTCACTTCTCATTTTCAATTGCATCTACCTCTTTTGATCACTCTTTTTTTAAAAAAAATAATGTACCCCTTATTCCTTTCTGCTTTCTTGGATAAATACTATTCCTATATGCATCTTCATGTTCCATATCTATATGTGTTCTTCAACACTGTTCTCATCCTCTGCTGGCTCTCTTACCCATATATATTCTTTCTTAATCCTTTTCTTTGCCAATAACTCTTATTTTCAATAACCCAGTTAAAATCTAAATTATGACTGTTTAGCCAAAGTACTCAAGTTTTGACGAAAGTAAAAAGGAGCAGAAATTATCTCATGAGCCATGAAACTCTTACAATACTTACAAAGAGTTTAATGCTGGCACTTTAAAAAGACCAGAATCTTCAACTGTTGGCAAAGGATTACGATTGAGAATTCTGAAAAATGGAATGGAATTAAAATTATCTGCATTTTCAATTACTTCCATGAAAGTTTATATTCATTTTTTTTGGTATGGAACTTGAAGGTTAAAAAAATTATTTTCTGTCTTTACCTATAAATCACCGTTAGAATCTGTAAAACACTCTTTCACTGGGAACTACCCAGGTCTCTAGATGACAAAGTGGAGAAGAGAAACAAACAAACAAACAATAAAATAGAAAAAAAGTGGCTAGCAAAGAAAAAATATGCCAAAGTACTTTTCACGTTAAAAACCCTCGAAGTGACTATGCTGGTAGGAAGCCCTTGCTCTGTAAAAAAAAAGTACTATTTCTAGTGTCCTCCATAATTCAAGGTGTTTTTCTTTCATCTCTACAAAGTTTGAAAAATTTCATGATTTAAACTACCCAGCTAAAGAGAAAAATAAGGCTAATTCCTTGGTTCTGGAGCCAAAGAAGAGAGAAATCCAAGAGGAACTGGTGAAAGCCATACTCCCATCACATCGTCCCGTGTGTATTCTTGTGCCATAGCTTTTGTTACTGTGTATGTAATCAACTGTTTATTTGTCACTCTCCTAGATTGTCAGCAACTTGAGAGCAGGGACCACACTTTATTGTCATTATTATTCCTGTGCCTGACATAGTGCCTAGTATTTACTAGGCATTTAATAAATGTTTGCTGAATAAATAAATAACATTTTGTTTATATATCAATAAAATAAACAAATTAATTTTGGGGAACAAAATTTTATTCCAAAATGTTGGAATAGATTTTCTTCATAGTTCTTTCTTTCTTCCTTTTTTTTCCCCTTAGTTCTTTAAAACAAATAAGGGGGAAAAAAAAAACAGAAAAGAAACAGGAAGAAAGAAGAGAATAGCTGACTTAAGGTTAACTCTACTCAAGAATTATTAGTGTACTTTTGCAGAATATTATAAAGATAATTATCAAAACTAATATCTTTTGGGTTGCCATGCATATGTGATCAGCATTTAACATTTCATCCTCACAGTAACCTTATGTGATATATATATTACACAGTTGTACAAATGAGGAAACTGAGGCACAGAGAAGTTACATAACTTGTCTTAAGTCATCAAGCTCGTAAGAAGCAGAGCTGGAATTTGAACTCAGTTCTGACTCTAAAGCCTGTGTTTAACCTGAATGAAAAAAAAAGGGTTGTTTTTTTTTGAAACATCTGTTACTTTAACCTTAATTTTGACAGCACTAAATATAGAAATACCTTTTCAAACTTCATCTACCCATCTGGGAAAGCCTCTATGAGAATTATATTTTCTCTTTTTATTTATTTATTTATTTATTTCTCTTTTTATTTATTTTTTCCTTAATCATCTCTTGTGATAAATATTTAATTAGCCTATGGCCATTGAGACTTCATAGATTTTTTTTTTAAAGTTGCAGGAAAATCAGTAAAAATGATGGAGGAAGGACATCTGAAAATTCATCCCTGCATAGAAGCAACAATAACAACAACAACAAAACTGGCAAAAATGGTCAGAATCAACTTCTTCTGAACTCTGGACATTTAACCAACATGCTGGCAGTAAATGGGAGAGCAATTTATTCAAGGAAAACAAATTAATTTCTGTAAGAACAATGAGATCTGTGTTGCTTTAACTTGCCCTCGACCTTTGGTCTCCATGCCAGTGGTAGCCTTGAAAAACAGCCCACATCCCTGGTACCAGAACGAGCAGCATGGACTGAGAGGTCCTTCAAAGCCTCATTCCCAAAGAACTGTCATTGTTTTACATGTCTGGTGGTCCCCTGGAAGACCTCACTTGAAAGGCTTGCCTTTGACCTGACTGAGGGCTGTCTAGTGAGAAAAGCCTCTGCTCAGGTGGCATTTCTGGAAAACATTTTCAAGCAAATATTTTAACATGGCGGTGGCATGAGGCAATGGATAACAGTTTGGGGCAAAAAACAACCCAACCGCAAAGCTTTAAAAGAAAAGCTGAGGAATGAGATGTGCACAGACACTTTGAAATATTCCAATGTATTCCTGGGAAACTGGAAGACCACAAGACATATTCCTGGGCATCTAGGAGAATAACTGTTAGCATTAATAAATGAGTTCAGCAAGGTTGTAGGATATAAGATCAATATCATTTCTACACACCAGCAATGAGTAATCGAAAAATGGAATTTAGAAAACAATTCCATGTGGAACAGCATCAAAACAAATATAATACTTAGGGGAAAATTTTACCAAGTAAGTGCAAGATTCACACTGAAAAGTACAAAACTGTTGAAAGAAATTGAAGAAGATCTAAATAAGTATAAAGACCTGCTGGATTCATGGACTGGAGGATAATCTTATTAAAATTTCACTACTTCCCAAATCGACCTATGGTTCCATTGCAATTCCTATCAAAATCCCAGCTGACTTCTTTCCAGAAATTGCCAAGCTGTTTCTAAAATTCCTATGGCAATTCAAGGAAACAGAATAACCAAAACAATGTCGGTAAAGAACAAAGTGGGAGGACTCACACATCCTGGTTTCAAAACTCAGTTCAAAGCTACTGCAATCACAGTGTGGTACTGGAATAAGAACAGACATGTAAATCAATGGAACAGAATTGACAATATAGCAATAAACCCTCATATTTATAGTCTATTGATTTTCAACAAGGGTGCCAAAACAATTCAACGTGGAAAGAACAGTCTTTTCAAATGATGCTGGGACAACTGTACATCCACACACAAAATAATGAAGCTTCACACCGTATATGAAAATTAACTCCAAATGGATCAAATATCCAAATGTAAGAGCTAAGACTATAAAACTCTTAGAAGAAAACACAGGAGTAAATCTTTATGACCTTGCTTTAGACAACAGTTTCTTAGATATGATACCAGAAGCACAAACAACCAAAGGAAAAATAGATGAATTGGATTTTATAAAAACTAAAAAGTTTGTGCTTCAAAGGACACTATCAAGAAAGTGAATAAACATATAGAATGGGAGAAAATACTACAGGTGGGAAGAATAAGATGCAGTGGGGAGAAGAAAAGTGTAGTAGTTGCTAGGTGTGACAATCTCAAAATTTTGAACTATTACAAATAAAACAGCCACCCTGAATCACCCCAAAGGGCAGACCCAAGTTATTTTTGCTTTTAGTGTTTATGCCTTTCTAAATCTGAGAAGCTGCCAGGATTCTAGTACATAGCAAAAAGTGAGGACAACACCCTCAAGTGTGTAAGCTTTTGTGTGTACATGGCTATGTAAAGGAAACCAATGCTAGCTGACTGGGGGAGCATTAGGGCGGCTCTGTGACCGCAGCTCAATTTGCCTTCATAGTGTGGACACACCTCCCACACTGATATTCTCAACAATGGGGTAAATAATTCAATAGGGATAAGGCTTTGATTTTCCTCTTATTCTCTCTTCGTGCTTATGTTCTTGGTACGATATTGATGTACCACGGACAAGCCAGCATGTGAATGTGCTCTGTCTGCTTAAGTTATATAGCCTTTCTACATTGTAGAGTCCTTCAGTTTCTAAAATCATGGAGCTTGTATTGTTAGATCCAATGAAGTGACTAAAAGAATTTTTAAAAATAAGCCATCAGTCTGGACCTGCATAGGTGAATGAAGGAGAAACACTTTACAGTCAGAGAAAAAAAGCATACTTAACATTTAGGATTATCAACCACTGCCGGTTTTCCATAGTATATTTCATTCCTGATTTTATCTGAAAGAGATATGATGACTACCACCATTCAAAAAGTGGTACTTTATTAATAAGCTCTTGGCTCATCTTTGAGGTAGATTTCGGATTTAAAATAGACTACCACACTGCTAACCACTTCACCTGATATTTCTCAATAACATAGAGGCTTCATTCAAGAAACCTACTGACTTATAATTACCTGACACCCGGTGATGAATCAAGGATTTGTGGGGCCTGAACCTCATCTACTTTGGGAAATCCTAGCTAATAAAAACAGGCAAAGTTATAAATAGAAAAATCGCTAGGACCCCTCTCAAGACCTTGGAAGGGACCTATGCAAGTGAGGAGCCCTGAAGCCTAAGGTTCATTGAATTCAGGATAAATCCACCTCAGCTGGGGCCCTTTTCCAAACTTATTTAATGCAAGCAACTTATAAACACCCCAGTAATATGTCATTATAGGTAGTAAAATGATTTAACTCGAGGGTGGCATCTTCCCTTGGTGGCTTGCCTTTGGTAAGAGATGCAATAAAGTTTGTATCTCACCATGGCAAATGTTTCCTAAAGCAACTTAGCTTTGTCTATTAGAAACACTTAGTCCAAAACAAAGACTTACTATACTGTGACCGTCTTTTGAAAGTAACTGTGAATGAGTCTTCGGAGTACAGTACTAATTTATTTACAACACCAGATAGTTCTGATTCTTTCACTACCTTTTTCTGTCATTTAAGAGGAGCACAAATTCCAAAGGAACAACTTGGTGCCTCTTCCATTACAAATCTTTTCTAACCTACCACCCGTTTTCTACTTCATCACCCCCCTCCCTCACCTTGTTACCCTGCTGCATAGATGCTAGAATGGCTCTCATATATGTTTTCCCATCAACATCCATATTTCTCCTTCCAGTATGAAAGCTTCTTGGGGACAAAGTCCCTGCCCTATGCGTCTTTGTATCCCCAGCACTTAGTAGAGTGTTCACAGACAGTGGGCAAGGCACTCAGTGAATGTTTTGGAATGAATTCATTAATTTTTAAACTGTGATTTATTTATTTATTTCCACAATGTATTGTCCTGTGTTGCCTACATAACTATAGTGAAACTCTGATTCTTATAAGGAACTCTTGGTGTTCTGGGATGTTTAGGAAAGGTGGTGAGTTTCAGACGTTGTACTGACGCTACTAAAACCTCCTGGTGAAGGGACCTCACGAGCCTGCTCTCCGGTGTGCTAACAGAAGAAAAACCGACCCTCGGTGCTCTCTCCCCAAGGTAGGCGTCAGCAAACTAACAAGGGAAAGGAAGGAGGCCGCTAAAGATAGGCATCTGCAGGAATTGTTAACCCAGCTCCAGACACAGCCTCAACACCTTCATTAACCCAAAATGTGGGAACTGTGTGAAACTGGATTTCTGAACCACAAGACAGGTAAGAGAGTCTTTTCCAAAGCCAGGTGTACAAGAGCTCTTTCCCTTGAGTCTAAAATCGCCTTCGGGCCATTGAACGTACCCACTATCATTTCCTTGTGCCATGAGAAATCAGAGAAGTTTTGAGCTGAAGGGGTGGAAAACCCACACTTCTTATTGAAGAGTAGTCAGCAAAGAAAACATATTGAATTAGGCCACAGCAAAGTCTTTTCTTTATATTTTTCACACTACAGCTGAACACAAACAACGTCTTTTTCCATACCTCAAAGGTTCCTATTGGCCACCGATAATTCACTTCAGCAATATATGCTTTTTTGAAAAATAATGTTCTGGGTGGCTGGGGAGAGCCCTGTGGTGGGTGTTCAGGAATTCTTTCTGCTTTACCATTTAAAAGAGCTAATGATGGTTGGGGAAGCACCCACACCCACTGAACCACACCCTGCTCAACTTAGTTCTCTGCAGCTCTGTGTTGCATACATTTTAAGCAGTTAGGAACTTTGCACATGAAAAGGAATCAAAGTGAAATTCAAAAGTGGAAGTTCCTGGACCATTCTCATATTGGAGAGGCATCCGTGGGATTCCATGACAATGCTAATCTGAGTGTTTTTGTTTGGTGCCTTTAATTGACCATGCCAAAGATCAGTACTATGGAAAGCAGAGCCTTTCATATATATGAGTTAAACAAGTCTCTTGGCCTCTTTGTACCTTAGTTTCCTCATTTGAAAAAACAAAAATAAATGGCTCTCAAGACATACTTTCCAGAATTCATACTGGGCTTACTTACACCCAGCTAACCAATAACTGCATGATTGTTTTTACACACAGTTGTTTACATGTATTCATCTTCTATTTCACTTACAACTTGTGTAAAAACTGCATTCCATGCCAGGCCCGAAACGTTCCAAAGCTCAGTTCTGTGAGTAAATTGCAACCAAGATTTCTACAAAAAAAGACACGAGCAAAAGAATTAGAAAAACAGATATTCTTTCAGAACATTTATCCATTGGCAATAATTCTCATTTATATATGATGAAACGTAACATCACTACTCCCTCCATACACTAAAGAAATCTCACTGTGGGAGATATTATGATTTATACTTTCATGATTATATATGTGGTGCATTAGATACAAAATACTAAATGCTCATTAAATACTTGTGTTAAGTGATCTTTATTTCTCTAGCTAGGCAGCACTATTGACAGTTTGGGCTGGATAATTCTTTGCTGTGGGAGGCTCCCCTGTACACTGTTGGATGTTTAGTAGCATCTCTGGTCTCTGTCCACTAGATGCCAGTAGCGTATACAGTTCTGACAAGCAAAACTGTCGCCAGACACTACCAAGTGTCACCTGTGTGCAAACTCACCCTGGTTGAGAACCACTGCTCTTGATCCTGGGGGATGTTGGATGCTCAGCATGATCCTGCTCTGTGCTGGAACTGTCACCTCGGGATACAATGGAGACTGAGCTACAACTTCCTTAAGGAGCTCTGGAGGCTGAGGTGGGGTCTTCTGCTGGACTGGAGAAGGTTCAACCTCTTTAGTGACCTGTGGATTTATGGGAAGTGCCAGAGCCAGAGATTTAACAGTGACCTTGTACAAGTGTGACTGCTGAGCTTCATTGACCCCATGATGAACACATGGACAAACTACAACCTCCTTAAGTGTCTCCAAAGGCCGGGCGAGGGCCTCCTGAGGACTTGAAGTTTCTAGTTCCTCAGGGGCCTCTGAAGGCTGAGATGGAGCCTCCTGCGGAAGTGGAGGTGGTTCTACCTCCTCAGTGGGCTCTGCATGCTGAGCCTGGGCCTCTGCCTGGGGTGAAAAAGATTCAACGTCCTCAGGGGTCTGTGGATGCTGAGCAGGGGCCTCTTGATGAGGTAAAGATTCAGCCTCCTCAGTGAGCTCCGGATGACGAGTTGGGGCCTCCTGCTGGGATGCAGAAATATCTCATCCTCAGCAGAAGACTCCCTGTCGTGTAGCTTTTGGGTCATGTGTTCCTTGCGTGTGGCGCTGAGAGGCCTATACATACCCCTAAGCCAAAGTGGCCGCCTTCTCCCGAAAAAGCCCTCCTAGAACACAGAAAGGGAAATATTAATTCTGCATCTCCCCTGCTTTCTCTGGCCACAGTACTTTATCCTCCTCACATCTACCTGACTCTCACTTTCCCCTGAGCTTCTCTTACGCAGCAGAAATCCAAAAAAGCCCCTTGGAGGAAAACACACACTGTTAGTGTTGCATGTCACTTTTCATCTCTCTCACAATGTGTTATCTCTGCTTTCACTAGGACTAAATGGGGACCTCAGTCCATAATCACAATGAGCAAAATCACCACAGACCCGGGATCATGAAAATCATTGCATGCATGCTGGCCTTCCAGAAGTTCTCTGTGTCTGTCCAAAATGGACCCCAAGTGTCTCTGGAGAGATATTTGTATGTGGCTTAGCATGGAGCATAGGCAGGATTTTCAGCCCCGTTCACCTTTCTTTGCCCTTGGCCAACTGCCCTCGTGCAGTGAAAACACTTGCACAACGGCACTGGGCAGAAACTCGTTACTCCCTTAGACGCGCTTCACACCAGTCCGCTTCGGACTTAGTCGCACATGCAGCATTTGCTGCGGGTGTGGGTGTGGGGAGAAGGTGATTTTATTTTCCTGGCTGCTCTATCCTATACGTTGAATCACACCAAGTAAACACCTGAACCCAACGAGCAAAGTCATCTATAGCTCTCTGACTTTCACTCTGCAGGCTGTCACTCAGGTGTCAGTGAATTGTGGAATCCGTTTAAAGGCCACGACCAGCAGGGAAGCACAAAATACTCTTTTTGAATACAAATAGAAGAGAAAAAAATCACAGTGCACAATAAGTTTGTTTCAGAAACTACTTATGTCCATATAGTATGTGTCTACTCAACTGTGACCTAAAACGTAGCTCACAGCCCAAGCACAGTGTGTGATCAGTGGAGAAGTCCTCAGTGGAAAGGGACCATCTTCTTCTTGGTAATCACCAGCAGTATGACCATGGGGCAAGATAGTTTCCCTTTCTCTTTCTCCAGTTCCTTATTACAAAAGGAAGAGACAAACTACTGTCTAAAGTTTCTCCCGGTTAAAATTCTATGAGGTTTGGATAAAGGGAATAGAGAGTAGGGGCCTGAAAAACAGTAGGATGAGAAGGGAAGTTTTCTTGCCACTTTCCAGAAGGGACTCATATGTTCTACCTTTCGTCAGCTTTGAGTGAGGCCAGCCCCTAAATCCACAACCATGTGGCCCTCCCTACCCCAGAGCCTCCTAGAAGGCCTCTGGCCTGGCCTGATGCCTGGGAGCCAGGCATCCGCCCAGCAGGAACAGGTACAACCAAAACCTCTCCCCGTCCACCCTCTTTCCTTAAAGGACTAGTGAGAGCAGATGAATGTGTGCCAGTCCTCTTCTAACTCAGCTTGGGCTGCGGAGCTAATTCTGCTGAGAAATAAACTAGGGTAAACCATTAGGGTAATCAAGCGTTCTTCCTGCCTTTGCTGAGGAAACTGAAATAGATGAGTTCTAAGTTCTCCTCTAGTTGTAAATTTCTGCTTTCAAAGACCAATATTTACCTTCTGCTTCTTTTTCTATCTTCCTCTTTTGAAATTCTAGGAGAAGAAATCTGCTTTGAAAGAAAACAGGATCATGATTATCCATTACAACTATTTCCAAATCCTTATTCATTCCTTTTGACTTTAAATCTTATCTATCCAGTAAGATGATAACTCTTTCAAGGAAAGGAATTCTACCCTGTTTAAGAATCCTTTGACTCTTCCACAGTACCTAACTTAGGGTCTTGCATGCAGCTGGCGATATATTTTATTGACTGTTTTAGATAACGTTCAACAGATAATTCCTAATAAAAACTCTCAGAAGTAGGAAAAGAAAATAAAAGTATCTGGCAGAAACCTAAGCATTGTTCTAAAGTCAAGAACAAGAGTAGGATGCCCAATCATTACTGCTACTATTGAGCACTGTGGAGGAGGTCTTAATCAGTACGAAAAGAAAAACGAAGTATTGGAAAGAAGAGACAAACATATCTGCATATGAAACAAGGGACCCAAAAAGACCAAAAGAATCAACTGAAATTTTATTGGAAGTAACATGAGTAAGATGGCTCCATACAAAATCAAGAGATCAACATATTAGTCTCAATAGCTTTCCCATATAACACAACTAACTAAAAAACAGAAGGAACCTCCCGTTTACTATATCAATAAAAATGCATAAAGCACCTAGGAATAAATTTAGCCACAAATTTGTAAGACCTATGTGATGAAAATATTAAAACTTTTTTGAAGGACGTTAAGAAGTACTTACATGGCATGAGATACCATCCTCCTAGAATGTTGTAAAGAGGTCAATTCTCTTCAAATGAAACTAAAAATTCAATGCAATCCATTTTATAGCCAAAATAATTTTTAAATAAAACCTGGCCAGCTGACATTTGGTAGAGAATATATGTAAGAATAGTTATGAGATGTATGCAAAAGAAGGTCAAAGAGTAGGACCTTGCCCTACCAGATATAAAATATGTTATAGAGCAACTGGAAGTAAGCAGTGTGATATCAGTACTGGTACAGGACAAGATAACTGGATCACAGAACAGCATCCAGATGAAGATAGCATATTAGACCAGGGAAGAAGGAATAAACCATTCAGTGAAAGATTTGAAAAGAATCAGATCTTCATGTAGGGGGAAAAAGTTAGATCCCCTACCTCAACCACACGAACAAACAAATACAACAAATTCTGGACAGATTATAAAAGTACTTGAAGAAAATATTAGAGATGATTTTTACGTCACGAGGTGACAAAGGCCTGGCTAACAAAACCCACCCCACATGAGCCATGAGGAGAGGACAGGCAGATATGGTGGCAGACTGTCAACACACCTCCTACTCTTCACAGCCCTTGCCCCCTTTTCCCCTGGACTGTTTGTCTGCTTCTTGTTGACTTATAAAACTCTTGGGAGTTCCCTGGTGGTCCACTGGTTAGGGCGTGGCTCTTTCACTGCTGTGGCCCGAGGTTCAATCCCTTGTCAAGGGACTAAGATCCTGCAAGCTGCACAGCATGGCCAAACCCCACCACTTCGAAACAAACAAACAAAAACTCTTTATGGTAAAGAAATACTGGCTTTCATTGAATTTCAGTGTTTCGAATATTTCCAGTGTTTTTGTCTCTAAGGAGACAAGACAAAAGAGTGCAGTAGGGAGCACCAGCTTTGCAGTCGGGTGAAACTGCCTTCTGCTTTGGGTTTGGCCGCTGGGGCCTTACACTGATCTCCTTCATCTATGAGGGAGGGATAGTAATATCATCCTCACAGGACTGTGGGCTTTAAATCAGACAATATATGGAAGACTCTTCATCTTACGCTTGGCATGAATCAGTGCTAAGCTGGTGTCACAGACAAGATGGTGGAATATATCAAAGGCTCTGCTTGTGGCATCAGGCTCTGAAGGCTCTTTCCCACCAGAAGATTATAGAAATATTGCTTTTATTTTCTTCTAATACCTTTATGTGGTCTTTTTTCACATTTATGGATATATGTTTATTTAAGATGAAACATGGGGATCTGCTATTTACCCCCCAAATACTTAGGCAGCTATTCTATCACCATTTATTCATTTTCTTCCACTGATTGCAATATTAAAAGATGACATTTCAAAAGTCTTAAGAACACAGGGGTCATATTGCTGGACTCTATCCTACTTCAAATAAATATTCGGTTGAATTATTCCTCACTGTGGAATTGACATAACGCCTCATCTCTCTTCCGTTGAACACCATTATTGTCTACCATAGGAAGAACACTGCATGGCCCCTGTCCTCCAAAAGCTTATCGTATATGTGGGGAGAGGAAATAACGGTTAGGACTCCTCGCTTTCACTGCCGAGGGTACAGGTCCAATCCCTACTTGGGGAACTAAGATCACACAGGCCCAAACAAAACAAAACAAAACAAAACAAATGCAAGAAGTTAAAAACAATAAAAAGGGGACTTTACAGAAATTCTAAAAATGCCAAAGGCCATATGCCACCTGAGATGTAGAGGGTACAGTCTGGGCAATGGCCAATGACTAGCAAGCTAGTCCCCAGCCTCCTAGGCTCAGAAATCATACTCTTCCTCACCAAGCGAGAACTCACGTCTTCCTGTTGTGGCAGTCTCACTTGAGCAATATCACAGGATTGATCAAACATCAGAATGCCAAATTATTACTTGACAATGAGAAATACATCTGTTCTACACACAGGGCATCTGTGTCTACACAAGCAGAGAATTACCTTCTGTGGGGACAGGCCTCCGTGGCACACTGAAGCACAATCACAGAATCGAAGGCTACTTGGTGACAACAGAATTAGAAAAGGAATCAGCGGAGTCCAGAATTTAATGGGAAGGCCTGAGGTAACTGGATCCATCCATCTCCTCAACAGGCAGCCTGGCTAGTGGGCCTGACTCTGCAGTTATGCTGCCTAAGGTGCCATCTCTACTCTTGGGCAATGTGAGGATGGGCACTGCCCATGTTGGTCTCTCCTCACCTTTTCTATGCTTTCACTAGTGACCAACCCTCCTGCAGATAGACACATTTCTCTTTAGAAGTTAGTACATCATGTCAGGTTTGATTCAAGTGTGATAGGCCAGGAAGCCATTGGTCCTTACACATCTCTGCTCAGCTCCATGATGTGCTGACCTTGGTCGTTCTCTCTTGGGGGGCTGCCTTTCAAAAAACTGCTTACCACTTTTGTGAGTTCTGAGGGGAGGGGACTGCTTTGCTATGGCCCCTAAGAAATGGTGACAAACCTCACAGGACTAGGATCAGGAGGGCTGGGGTATTCAGGGAAGGCTTTACAGAGAAAGATATCTGAACTTGAGTTGGCTTTTCAGAGATTCATAGGAGTTCCACAGGCAAAGCAAAATAAAGGAATTTTCGATGGACAAAGGCACAGACAAAAGTAGGAATGGGTATGGTGTAACTAGCGTATAGTGAGGAGCTGCTTTGGCTGGAATGGAGGGCTGCCATTACAGGAGAAAAGATAACTAAAGTAATGTGGAGTGGTAGGGTAGAATCAAGACTGTCAGCCTATTAAAATCACTCTTTTAATGTTAGCAACTGCCTGCTGGAAAAGTAATAAACCACTATGTAACTGAACAAAAGGTAAACAGGCTAGCTCCAGGAATAGGCTACTATAAATATTTGAGGGTAGCCTGCTGCAAGATTTTACTTGCAGTGTTTTAATGGAACCTATCTACACAATTCCTAATACACCGGAGAAGAAAGCTGCTAAGTAAACCTGAGGAATTGACGAGATCACACTTTTGTCTTTTAGGCATGTCCTTTTAGCCCTCCCAGGGTGACTGATAGCTCCTTGAGTATGGAGATCCTATATCTCTCATCACTTCAGCCAAGAAGGAAAGAAATCAACGGTAGAATGAGAGTGACTGGTGAGGACCTCAAATCAGCATACTTTCTTGAGTTGAAGAAAATTTACTATCATGTCAACTCTGGCCTTCTTATAAACTTCACTTGTCAAAATAGTCCAATAGCTTGTTATCATGGATCCAATTCCATAGGGATCTCCTGGGAGTGAAGTTCCTTTTAAAAATCCTGTGGGGACTTCCCTGGTGGTGCAATGGTTAAGGATCCGCCTGCCAGCACAGGGCACACAGGTTCGATCCCTGGCCTGGGGAGGTCCCACATGCTGCGGAGCAACTAAGTCAGTGTGCCACAACTCCTGAGCCCGTGCAGCTACAGCCCGTACTCCACAACAAGAGACGCCACCTCAGTAAGAAGCCCATGCACCGCAATGGAGACCCAACGCAGCCAAAAAAAAAAAAAAAAAAAAACAAAACACACACACACACACACACAAAAACATCCTGGGAATATACTTTTCATTAAAAGAACAAAGTGTATGTCAGTCCTCATGGCTAAAGGGAAGAATCAAGTAGTAGCAGGTGGAAAGGTGGATTTGATTCTCAGTTTCTGGGTTCTGAATCTGAATTAATTATTGTCCTTACCTCAATGAGACAGAGAATTCTAACACAAATCGTCACTACTACAGGTACAGATACTGCCAAGATGAGTTTGTTGTTATAGTCATAACCTGGAACTCCTTTTGTGAGCTAAAGAAATATATCACAATTTTTAAAAACAAGGAGATAGGGGCCTCCCTGGTGGCGCAGTGGTTGAGAGTCCGCCTGCCGATGCAGGGGATACGGGTTCGTGCCCCGGTCTGGGAGGATCCCATATGCCGCGGAGCGGCTGGGCCCGTGAGCCATGGCCGCTGAGCCTGCGCGTCCGGAGCCTGCGCGTCCGGAGCCTGTGCTCCGCAACGGGAGAGGCCACAACAGTGAGAGGCCCGCATACCGAAAAAATAAAAAATAAAAAAATAAAAACAAGGAGATAGAAGGGATGAAAACTTACGATTCTTCATCCTATTCTAAACGATAGCTAACTATTCTTAAACTACTATGAAACCCAATCCTTCCAGGCGAGTAGCTTCTATAAGAACAAGCCAAATTTAATGTTATTAGTCTTATCATTAGCATTTTCTTCTACAATTTATCTACAATTTATTTATCTTGTGTTATGTCCTTTTCGCGTCTACCCTAGGAATAGTGACACACTCTCTCAATGAGCAAAGTTGGAGATCACTGTCTTAGCCCGTTTCATGGCTGAAGATAAGATACTGACTAGGAGCCCGTGGTATTCCCGCTTGGGCACGTTAATGGCATGTCCTAAACTGAGTAAAAGTCCAAGTCCCACGTGTCAGGGGTTATCCTCACCTCACTTGACTCCTGCTCTTTCTGCTCACTCTGGGCTTCTGTGCTCTCACTGATAGAGTTGTCAGCTTTCCACTGGTCCATATCCCATTCCGCTTTGGACACATTTACTTCTTGCTGCTTGCTGAGAAGCTTCATCAGGAGGCCTGTTCTAGAGATGAGGTTGGCACAGGCCAGCTGCACGTGGGTGTCCGAGCAGTCTATTTTCAAAGTCTGGATAACATGAGAAATGAGCCTTTGCACGTCATTGTTGGGGATGAGGGACCAGAGCTGCTCGTTTAGCTGAGTTTCAACTTGATCACCCGGGGATGCGAGCCCTGGGAAAGTGAAGCCTGTGGGCTTAGAGGATAATTCAGTGACCATGTTGTGGTGCTCCCATTGTGTTTTGTTGCTGTGTTGAACAGCTGGCATACTGTTGTCTGCAGCAACAGTAGAATGTGCAGTGGAGACGTTCCTATGGCTAGTGTTTCCAGGGCTGGTTCCTCCTGGCAGAGTAGCGTTTCCTGTAGAAATAATTGCTTCAGAAACATTTTGTGCAGTATTGTTTTCTGAAGTAGTGTTTTCTGCAGAAGGGTCTGAAAGAGAAAATAATTCTGGAAAAGGATTTTCCTGAGAAGTCACTTCTCCTGAAGATGAAACAGCCTCTCGTGGAGGGGAATTTATGAGACTCCTCACGACAGAGAACGGAGGGCTTGCAAGCATCACTCTATCAAGTGAACTTTTCTTTCTGAACTTTCAACTCCCTTTTTTCTTTTTTCTTTTTGTTTCTTTTTGCGGTACACAGGCCTCTCACCGTTGTGGCCTCTCCCGTTGCGGAGCACAGGCTCCGGACGCACAGGCTCAGCGGCCATGGCTCACGGGCCCAGCCGCTCCACGGCATGTGGGATCTTCCCGGACCAGGACACGAACCCGTGTCTCCTGCATCGGCAGGCGGACTCCCAACCACTGTGCCACCAGGGAAGCCCCTCGATGCTTTTTAACTTTGGGTTTTCTGTGGACCCGATGAGACCTAATTTTATGGAAGATGTATTTTTTTTTCCAGAATGTGAGATTAACTCGAAGTCCTTAATATTTCTAACCCTTGCCTTTGCATCTTCGAAAACATGAATAGCGTTGGATAAGTCTTTTGATTTGCTTTTAACCTCAGATGGGGATTTTGGCGGGATGGAGGCACAAGGCCTGCCCTTGAAGTACGGTTTGAGGGGAGAGGAGCCTGCGGCCTTGTGTTCCTTTATGAATGAAGACTCTGCATCGGAGGACTTTCCCACCAGCTTCCTGGGCCTCTGCACCATGAGGAGCTGTTTCAGCTTTCTTGGGGATGGCCTCCTGAGCTTTCATTCTTTGGCAGTGTTCGCCACAGATGGCTGGGCATTCTGTTTCCTCCTGACGCTCTCATCTCCCACTGCTTTGAGGTGCATTTTCTGTATGCCCCTTGAGGACCTTGTTCACTCTCACCAGCTTTTCCTCTGTACTCTCAATCTTTGCTAGGCTGTCTTTCTGTGGTTGGGCAGTTTCTAATTTCTTTTGAAAGATGTAGCGTGTAAACATGGCACTTAAAAGGTTGCAACGCGTACACGTGGCAGGTTTTTCTTCCTTTTTAACCTCATCAATTTTTTCTTGAGTTTCTGCATCTAACAAATTTTCCACAAAATGGAGTTCCCTCAATTTGTTTTTTTTAGTTGAATTGTTGGGTACAGGTTTAACAGAAGGGCTCCTTGTATTGTTTTTCAAAAGGCCCAGCGGCATATGTCCATCTTGTGTATTTGAAAAAAGAAGTTGAATGAATGGTAATAATGTTGATTCCACATCTCCTAGATTTCCCTCTGAGATATAAGGCAGTATGTAATTTAGTGTACTGATAATATCACTTTTATTATTAAAGTCCAGCTGCTCATTCATGAAGCCTGACAAGCTGACAGCACTGTTAGGTGAGGACATCCTGTCTGACTCAATAGTCAGCTCGGTGCTGTTGTTCTCCTTCTGGGCTTGTAACACCTTCATCAACGATCCTCCTGCATTCTCTATAGATGTTTCTTCATCTGTCAAAAGAGAAGGGACTGTTTTTGATCATTGAAGACTGATGGGACAGCCTTTTGTCAGTCCACAGCCAAAGAAATTAGGAATCAGTCAAAGTTTGAGTGCCACTTAGGAGAAAAAGAAACCCACCCTTAAGCCTATGACTGGCAACAACAAAATGTGAGAAAGGTCTCTCTTGAAAAAGGGGCTATCTACTCAGAAAATTCTGTAGCGTGAAATATAGGAACTATATTCAGGATTACTCCACTGGTTCCCAGGGGCCAGTACTCAAGAAAAGCCAAGGCTGGAAGACAAATATTCCCCTAATCAGCTGGACTCTCTGCAGATCTACTGTGACTCCTCACATTCATATACCCCATCCTGTCCTGCCTCAAAGGCACGGGAGTGTGAGGCTTCCTCTCTCCACCTCTTCAGTGTGCTTGTGTTCTTGCTGCTATCACAGATCTCCACGACAACCACCGCCGCTAACAGGTCGTCATCTGGACATGTCCTTCTCCAACTACCCACTGAGTCCTTTGCTTAGTCCCTGCTTCTATATATCCCAGTCCCCATAACAGAAGCCTCTATACAGAAAAAAACACTATGTCCGCCCTGGCTCTTTGCTAAAATTTGGGCAGGGAGCTCGGGTATAAGTTAAGAGATTTGCCAGATTGTATGCCCATGTGGAATGTTCAACAAATCAATGGAATAATACTTGAGGCCCTAAAATGTAGACGGGAAAAAGCAACTTCTGTCAGATGGCTACTTTGCTTTCAATTCATTTTACTTCTAATATTTCCAGCTCTACTTGGGGAACCATCCAAATCTTCTGACTGTGTGAAGGTAATGTGTACCAGTGTGTAGCTGGGCTTGTCTCCCAAAAGGATTAAAAGTATTTTTGGTGAGGGTCAAAGGAGGAGGGAAGGGTCATGAGAAAGGAGGAGCAGAGGCTAGCAGAGAGCCCCAAACTGGGGACAGGAGATCGGGGCCCTAGGGTCATAGCACTTAACACTGCTGATCTTGTTTTTCCTCACCTGTAAAAGGAGATTAAAAATGCTTTTTCTGCCCACTTCTGGGGGAGAAGGGAGTAATATAATTAGTAAAAAAAATGTTTGGGGGAGTTCCCAGGTGGTCTAGTGGTTAGGACCCGGCACTTTCCCTGCTGTGGCCCGGGTTCAATCCCTGCTGGGGGAACTAAGATCCCACCAGCTTGGTGGCCAAAGGAAAAAAAAAAAAAACTGTGTTGAAAAATCAGCAATATTGTCTTTATATAAGTGGCAAAGTGTTATTATTTATGATGTGCTCTAGATCACTGAAAGAGACCTGTATTCAAGCTACCTGGGCATGAAAGCACATTTTGGAAGTCATCAAGTTAGTGCCCATAAATCTAATATATAGAAAAATCGTTGAAAGCCCCTGAGTGTTTTATGGATAGAAAAACTTGCGATTCAGAGCAAGTTCAGAGCTGGACAGTCAAAGAAATAACTAGCTCTCCCATGCATTAGAAGGGCTTGGTAGCAGCTTCTGGTTATGGAACCAGAAACTCTCAGGCTCCAGATAGGACATAAAACAGCATCACTTGCACTCTTTATAAAATTGCAGAAACAAACCAAATAAACAAAAATATATTTACACCTGTCTTATAAGACAAAGGGTATTTGAGACCTAATGTATATAAAATCAGTTTACAAACTGTGATGTACTATGTGAATAAGTTGTCATTTGCAGAGAGGGCAGCATAGGATATGTGGCCATTAATGTGAATTCCCTTCCCCCTTCCATTCCTTTCTCTGGTTCCTTTACATATGCAGATCAGTTACATTATGAAGCTAATAATGTAACTGAGCTCTTCTTAGCTTAATAATGTAACCAAGAATCTGATTTTTAGCAAGGGGGTAATTCTTAGAAATTTAGGGAGCTGGAACTCTAAATGAATGTATTAAAATAATGTAATTACATCATTAGTTTTAAAATGTATCATCCTTGATTAAAAATAACAAATTAAATTAAAAATTAAAAATGTAGGGCCTCCCTGGTGGCGCAAGTGGTTGAGAGTCCGCCTGCCGATGCAGGGGATACGGGTTCGTGCCCCGGTCTGGGAGGATCCCATATGCCGCAGAGAGGCTGGGCCCGTGAGCCATGGCCGCTGAGCCTGCGCGTCCGGAGCCTGCGCGTCCGGAGCCTGTGCTCCGCAACGGGGGAGGCCACAACAGTGAGAGGCCCGCATACCGCAAAAAAAAAAAAAAAAAAAAAATGTATTATCCCGCAATTGAGACTCACCACAACGTGTGACGTCCCTCAGGCGTTCACTGTCACAACGCAGCTTGACTGTCTCACAGACAACCTCAATAGTATTTTTAAATTGGCAGAGGCAGCAGGCCCTACGGCTGGGTAAGATCCTATAAATGGAAACACAGGTAATTAAATTCGTGGTAAAAGAGTTACCTGAGTAGGTAGAAGAGGTAGGCCAAGGCCACCACAGACCAGTGCAAAAAGGAGTTCTTGGGGCATATGGACTATAGAACTGGATAGGGGCCGGTTGGCCAATTGCTGCCCTTGACAGTTGGAAATAAATATAGAGGAGGAGAGAGGTGCCCAACAGAAGGATTAGGATGGCAGTAGGTATGATATGCCTAGAAAAAAGGGAATAGCGATTAGAATTGGGTGACACTGAACTGTAGTTTAATTCAGAAGTATCTCCTTCCAACCCGAAAGCCTCACTTTGGGTTGAGAGTACACAGGAAGAAGGCAGACTTCTAAGAAGAGTATGAAGAAGACCGCACATTCTGGAGTCACTTTCTCAGTTCCTATTTGTGAGGAGTAATATATTAGAAATTATTCTAGTAATAAAAAAGCATCATGTGGCTAAACAATAACAGAGATCGCATTGACCAAATCTGGACAAAAGGAACATTCCAAAGAATAACATTATCATTATAATAAGGTATAACGTAGTTAATTGAAAAAAAAGCACATGAGTTCATAATGATACTCCAAATGAAAAGTGGGGGAGCTCTTCTTTATAGAATAATGTCAGCTAATAAATGCAAAAGGAAGGATAGAATTAGGAAAGTGTTATTTTGCAACTATCAATGTAATAATCGATTCAGACAAGGATTATCATTGATGCACAGTTGGGTGAAGAGTTGTTTGAAAGTAGGATCTTCACTGATCCCAAGGATCACCCCACATATTATTTATCAATTACCAAGGGGAAAAATAACTTTACAATGGAGAGATATGGAATAGACCACCTTAACCAAGTGATCAAACTTAGCACTGGGCCACCTCAAGTGATGAAGTATGAAGAATACATCACCTATATAGTATTCTTCCCCAAAATGTTTACTTTGAATCTAATGAGGAAACAGACAAATACAGATTGTGGGGCAATTTACAAGACAACTGGCTTAGACTCTTCAAAAAAGCCAATGTCTTAAAAGACCAAAAAAAATAGTAGGGAAAAATTCTAGATTAACGGAAACACAGACATGACATGCAATGCCTAATCTTTAATTGGATCCTGTATCAAAACAAAACAGACTTAAAGAATATTATTGGCTTCTGGCCAAGATGAAGTACAAGGGCCAACTTAACCTCCCAGCTGAAACAAGAAAAAAATCAGATGGAACATAATGAAACAACAGTTTTCAAGAAACTGAACCTCAGGCAATACATTTCAGTGATTCCCGAGGAGATGGGAAATAAATGAAGTGATCCCTATAATTGCCCTTACTTCTCTGAGAGAGTATCCACGTCATGGTACAGGGAAGAGAAGTCCAGACAGAGACTAGTGGGCTCCCTGACAGACAAAATGGAGATAAGGGTCTGGGAAAACCAAGGTAACTAGAGTTCACAAAGCAGAGTATCAGAGAGAAAAGAAGTGCACAGACAAAGAACTCTGGAGATATGCAGAGGGATCTCTTGAGAATTCAACAAAGTATGGGTCAATACATTTGTGTGAGGAATAACTTGATGCCAGGAAAAGAACCACATGAAAGGATTAATAAGAAGAACAACTGGATATCACACAGGGTTGTAGGAATAGTACCTGTTCCTACAAGTCAGACTGGAAAACCTCATGATACTCAGAAAGGACTTGTCTCAGTAGTTGCAAATAATGAGCTCCAGACTAAAGGCTACTTGGACTCCTACCCAACGAACCTTAAAAGCTAGACCTAAAAGAATACAATTGTTTTGAGTAACCTAATTTCACCCAAAACAAAGCCCAGGCATTTTACAGGAATATAAATATACATAGCACACAATAAACTAAAACTCACAATATCTGGGATCATATGAAAAATTGCATGCAAGCATGCAAAGAAGTAGGAAAATATGACCCATACTGAGGAGAAAAGGCAATCAATCAACAATAACCCATAATCTATACAGATGTTAGAATTGGCAGAAAAGAACTTTTAAAAGGTTATTATACATGAAGAAAAGTTATTATAACTGTATTTCATATGTTAAAACACCCAGACTAAACACTGAAAATGTTAAGTGTAGGCATGGAAAATGTAAAACAGACCTAAATTGAGCTTCTAGAGATTAAAAACAATGTCTAAATGAAAAAGATATTGCAGGAGGTTAAAGGCTAATTAGACACGGCAGAAGGTCAGTGAACATTAAGGCATAGCAACAGAAACTATCCAAAATGAAACAAAAGGAGTAACAAAACAACAACAAAATGAATAGAGCCTCAGTGACTTGTGCAACAACTTCAAGTGGCCTAATACATGTGTACTTAGAGTCCATGAAGGAGAGGAGAAATATAAAAATTTGAAGAAATAATAGCCAAAATTTTTCCAAATTGGTAAACACTATAAACCCTCAAAGTCAAGAAGATCAATGAACTTTCAGCAGAAGAAACATGGACAAAACTACACCAAGGCACAAAAAATAATCGAATTGCTCAAAACCAGCAATAAAGAGAAGAATTTAAAAGGAGCCAGAGGAAAAAATTATACACTACATACAGAGGAACAAAGATAACAATGACAGCAGAATTCGTGCTTGAAAAATCGTAAACGAGAACTCAGTGGAATAACATCTTTAAAGTAGTGAATTGAATTCTATCGAGCTAGAATTTTATACCCACATCTGTCAAAACAAAAGCAAAATAAAGACTATCTCAGACAAACAGAAGCTGAAAGAATTCATTACTGGTAGACTTTCACAATAAGAAATGTTAAAAGAAGTATTTTTAAGCAGAAGGAAAATGACACCAGATTGGAATATGGATCTACATAAAAGATTAAGAATACTGGATACATACAACAATGAAGACCCAATTCAACCAAAAATAAATAAACAAATTAAGAAAAGAAGGGAAAAATCATATAATCACTGCAATAGATGCAGGAAAAGAATGAAAACATCTAACATACATTCCTGATTAAAGAAAAAAAAACAGCCCTCAGTAGACTAGGAATGGAAGGAGACTTCCTCAACTTGATAAATGACTTCTACAAAAAACCTAACATCATACTTAATGGTGAAGGACAAAGTACTTTCTCACCAGGATCAGGAACAAGGCAAGGATATCTGCTCTCATTGCTTCTATGTGACATGGCACTGAAGGTTCTAGCCAGTGCAATAGGGCAACAAAAAGAAAAGACACATTCAGAATGGAAAGGAAGAAGTAAAACTATCTTTATTTGCAGAGAACATGATTATGTCGAAAACCTGATAGAAGCTACGAAAATGCTACTGGAACTAATAAATGAGTCTATCAAGTTTGCAGGGTACAAGATCAACATACAAAAAGATGAATTTGTCTCAACAAACAATCAGAGATCAAAGTTTTAAAATGCTACTTATAAAAGAATCCAACATATAAAATACTTAGAATAAATCTGACAAAAGACTTGCACACTGAAAACTGTAAAATGTTGCCGGGGGAAATTAAGAAAGACCTAAATAAATGGAGAGATATAAAGTATTCATGGATCAGAAGATTCAATATTGTTGAGACATCAATTCTCCCCAAATCGATTTATACATCAAAACCCCAGTAGGCTTTTCTATAGACATTGACAAGCCAATTCTAAAATTCATATGGAAATAAAATTTAGAATAACTAAAACAACTTTGCGAAAGAACAAAGTTGAAGAACTAACAGTAACTGATTTCAAGGATTATGAAGCTACACCTTCAAGACATTGTGATAGTAGTGTAAAGATAGACAAAAAGACCAAAGGAACAGAATACAAAGTTCTGAAGTAGAGAGATGTGGAGAACTGACTTTCAGGTTCAAAGGCATTTCAGTGGAGAAATGATAGTCTTTTCAACAAATGACGCTGGAACAACTGAATATCCAGGTGCAAAAAGAAAAAAAAAAATGAACTTGATCTAAACCATATACAGAAGTGAACTCAAATTGGTTCAAAGATCTAAATGTAAAACATAAAACTATAAAACGTCTAGAACAAAACAGGTGAAAAATTTTATGACCTTGAGTTTGGCAAGATTTCTTAGATACAACACCAAAAGCATAATGCAGAAAAGAAAAAAATAGATAAATTAGACACCATCGAAATTAAGAATTTCTGCCCTGCAAAAGACACTCCTGAGTGAACGAAAAGATGAGTCACAGAATGGGAGAAAATACCTAGCAACTTACCTATTGGATAAAGGACTAATTTCCAGAATATAGAAAGAACTCTCAAAACTCCAGAAAAATATAGCTAAAAGATTCAAAGATATACAGATGGAAAATAAGCATATGAAAAGATGTTTGACATGATTAATCATTAGGGATGCTACAGTGAGATACAACTACACACCTACTAAACTACCTAAAATTAAAAATACTGAGCATAGGGCTTCCCTGGTGGCGCAGTGGTTGAGAGTCTGCCTGCCAATGCAGGGGACACGGGTTCGTGCCCCGGTCTGGGAAGATCCCACATGCCGCGGAGTGGCTGGGCCTGTGAGCCATGGCCGCTGAGCCTGCGCTCTGCAACGGGAGAGGCCACAACAGTGAGAAGCCCTCCAACGGCAAAAAAAAAAAAAAAAAAAAATACTGAGCATAGCAAATGTTGGCCGCAACGTGAAGAAAATGCAGCTCTCGTACACTGCTGGTAGAGATGTAAAATGATCAAACCACTATGGAAAATGGGTATTTTTAAAAAACTTAAACATACACTTACCAATGATGCAGCCATTCTACAGGCAGGCATTTACCCAGGAGAAATGGAAGTAGACATCCATACAAGACTTGTACACAAATATTCATAGCAACTTTATCTGTAATAGACAAAGACTCAAACAACTCAAATGTCCATCAATGGTCAATACATAAATGGTGGTACATCCATATAAAGGAATGCTATTCAGCAATAAACAGAAATGAATTACTGATATATACAACAATATGGATGAAGATTAAAATAATCATGCTGGGTTAGAAGCCAGTTAGAAAAAAGTATACACTGTATGATTCCATTTACATAAAATTCTAGAAAATGCAAACAGAAAGCAGATCAATGGTTGCATGGCGATTGGGAAGTGCAAGGAACGATGGGAAGGAAGAATTACAAAGAGACATTAAGAAACTTTCTGAGGTGATGGACATTTTGAGTTTCGTGATGTCTTCATGGTGTGTATGTATGTGTGTGTGTGAACACAGATTATTGCATGTCAATTATACCTCAAAAAGCTGTTAAAAGAAATGATATTAGATAAGAGAGACAATTGGGGAAATTTGAATAGCAACACTTTATTAGGTAATATGATTGTGTAGGAATTTAATTTCTTCAATACTGTGTATTAACAGTATCGTGGTTACACAGGGAAATAGTTTTTAATATCCAGAGAGGAGGGCATCTAGCTGACAAGAGAGGGATCGCAATTGTGGCAGATGGTGTGGGACACTGAGGAAGATGAGGCTAGAGCAGTGACCAATGCGTGACGGCACAGTGAAGACAGTCATTTGTCAGGTGACCTGACAAAGACGGTTGGAAGAGACTGCTAAATGCAGGGCCGTTTCCGCATACTAATCTCACGCAATCCCCTCAACTAGCCTTGGCGTAACAGAAAGTTTCTATTAGCTTGCCATATTGGAGGGGGGATGGCACAATTTAAGGTGCAGTAGGTTGTGTAATAAACTGTCACCATAGGGTCCTACAGAAATAGTTTTTTAAACCGCAAAAAAATAAAACTTGACCCTTCCCTCACAACGTATATGAAAATTAACTTAAAATGAATCATAGACCTAAATGTAGCTATACAACGTCTGGAAGAAAACGTAGGAGAAAATCTTTGTGATTTGGGGTTAGACAGTGGGGTCTCAGAGAAAGATTTCTTAGATTAAGACACAAAAAAGCAGAAAGCATTTAAGAAAAATTGCTAAGGGACTTCCCTGGTGGTGAAGACTCCGAGTTCCCAATGCTGGGGGCCCGGGTTCGATCCCTGGTCAGGGATCTAGGTCCCACATGCATGCCTCAACTATGAGTTCGCATGCCAGATCTAAGAAGCCCATGAGCCGCAACTAAGGGGCCCATCTGCTGCAACTAAGACCCAGCACAACCAAATAAATTAATTAAATAAATATGAAAAATTAAGAAAAATTGCTAAATTAGAGTTCATCAAAAATTTAACACTTCTAGCTTTCAGAGACACTTTAATATAATGAAGATAAGTCACAATCTGGGAGAAGATATTTACTAAACACATATCTGAGAGCAAGGACTTTTTCCGTTGCTTTTTATATAAAGCACTCTTAATTCTCAATATAAATATCCAATTAAAAAATGGATTTGAACAGACACTTCATTTAAAAGGATATTTGCACATGAATAGACACTCAACATCATCAGCTATTACAGAAATGCAAAATGTGGCAAAACCCACGAGATTCATCTACACACCTACTAGAAAGGCGAAAATGTTTTTAAAAAACACATATAAGGATCAGGTGAAGATGTAGAGCATCTGCAACTCTCATAGACTGCTTGTGGGAAAGCAACATGGCACAGGCACTTTAGAAAACGGTTCAGCAGTTTCTTAAAAAGTTCAATAGGCACTTAGCATATGATGAAGCAATCCCACCCTGAGGTATTTTACCCCAAAGAAATGAAAACATATGCTCACACAAGACATATATTCACACACACACGTGAGTGTTTTCAGAGGCTTTGTTCATAATAGCCAAAAAACAAGAAGAAACTCAAATGTGCATCGAACAATGAATGCGTAAACAAACTGTGTATCCACACAACTAGAATACTGCTCAGCGCGCAAAAGGAATGAGCTACTGACAGGTGCAACAAACCAGATGAATCTCCAAAGAGACTGGCTAAGTGAAAGAAGCCAAAAACAAAAAGCTACATACCACATGATTTCATTTATCAAATATTCTGGAAAAGGCAACATTATACGGACAAAAATCAGATTGGTGGTTGCCAGGGGCTGGTAGTGACAGGAGGATGCATTGACTACAGAGGGACATGGGGGGTCTTTTGGGAGTGCAGAAGTTTTCTTTACCTCAAATGTGGTGGTGGCTACAGAACTATACGTTTGTCAAAACACATCACACTGTATATTTAAAAAGAGTGAATTTTGTTAAACGAAAATTATACATAAATAAACCTGACTTAAGAAGATAATCAAACAAACCTAAAAGTACAATTGAGTGAAAATCAATGTAAGAAAAATCAACTTACAGTGTTTCCAATTCAAGGGTCATCATGAGGATGCTTTCCATTGCGGTAAGTGACACTTGTGCTGTTCCCATGTCTCTGAAGGAGAAGCCCAAACATGCATGATATAAAACCCAAAGACAAAATTTCTAAACTGAAGAAGATACTTAACATGTGATTCCTTCCACTTTGGCTTCTTACTTGCCATAGATGATAATTCCAAAGAGCTCTTTTGGAAGAAATTTAAATTTGCATCATCAAATTAATGACCTTGGTGCTGAACAGTACAATCATTTTCTATGATCCTCACTTCTCATTTTCAATTGCATCTACCTCTTTTGATCACTCTTTTTTTAAAAAAAATAATGTACCCCTTATTCCTTTCTGCTTTCTTGGATAAATACTATTCCTATATGCATCTTCATGTTCCATATCTATATGTGTTCTTCAACACTGTTCTCATCCTCTGCTGGCTCTCTTACCCATATATATTCTTTCTTAATCCTTTTCTTTGCCAATAACTCTTATTTTCAATAACCCAGTTAAAATCTAAATTATGACTGTTTAGCCAAAGTACTCAAGTTTTGACGAAAGTAAAAAGGAGCAGAAATTATCTCATGAGCCATGAAACTCTTACAATACTTACAAAGAGTTTAATGCTGGCACTTTAAAAAGACCAGAATCTTCAACTGTTGGCAAAGGATTACGATTGAGAATTCTGAAAAATGGAATGGAATTAAAATTATCTGCATTTTCAATTACTTCCATGAAAGTTTATATTCATTTTTTTTGGTATGGAACTTGAAGGTTAAAAAAATTATTTTCTGTCTTTACCTATAAATCACCGTTAGAATCTGTAAAACACTCTTTCACTGGGAACTACCCAGGTCTCTAGATGACAAAGTGGAGAAGAGAAACAAACAAACAAACAATAAAATAGAAAAAAAGTGGCTAGCAAAGAAAAAATATGCCAAAGTACTTTTCACGTTAAAAACCCTCGAAGTGACTATGCTGGTAGGAAGCCCTTGCTCTGTAAAAAAAAAGTACTATTTCTAGTGTCCTCCATAATTCAAGGTGTTTTTCTTTCATCTCTACAAAGTTTGAAAAATTTCATGATTTAAACTACCCAGCTAAAGAGAAAAATAAGGCTAATTCCTTGGTTCTGGAGCCAAAGAAGAGAGAAATCCAAGAGGAACTGGTGAAAGCCATACTCCCATCACATCGTCCCGTGTGTATTCTTGTGCCATAGCTTTTGTTACTGTGTATGTAATCAACTGTTTATTTGTCACTCTCCTAGATTGTCAGCAACTTGAGAGCAGGGACCACACTTTATTGTCATTATTATTCCTGTGCCTGACATAGTGCCTAGTATTTACTAGGCATTTAATAAATGTTTGCTGAATAAATAAATAACATTTTGTTTATATATCAATAAAATAAACAAATTAATTTTGGGGAACAAAATTTTATTCCAAAATGTTGGAATAGATTTTCTTCATAGTTCTTTCTTTCTTCCTTTTTTTTCCCCTTAGTTCTTTAAAACAAATAAGGGGGAAAAAAAAAACAGAAAAGAAACAGGAAGAAAGAAGAGAATAGCTGACTTAAGGTTAACTCTACTCAAGAATTATTAGTGTACTTTTGCAGAATATTATAAAGATAATTATCAAAACTAATATCTTTTGGGTTGCCATGCATATGTGATCAGCATTTAACATTTCATCCTCACAGTAACCTTATGTGATATATATATTACACAGTTGTACAAATGAGGAAACTGAGGCACAGAGAAGTTACATAACTTGTCTTAAGTCATCAAGCTCGTAAGAAGCAGAGCTGGAATTTGAACTCAGTTCTGACTCTAAAGCCTGTGTTTAACCTGAATGAAAAAAAAAGGGTTGTTTTTTTTTGAAACATCTGTTACTTTAACCTTAATTTTGACAGCACTAAATATAGAAATACCTTTTCAAACTTCATCTACCCATCTGGGAAAGCCTCTATGAGAATTATATTTTCTCTTTTTATTTATTTATTTATTTATTTCTCTTTTTATTTATTTTTTCCTTAATCATCTCTTGTGATAAATATTTAATTAGCCTATGGCCATTGAGACTTCATAGATTTTTTTTTTAAAGTTGCAGGAAAATCAGTAAAAATGATGGAGGAAGGACATCTGAAAATTCATCCCTGCATAGAAGCAACAATAACAACAACAACAAAACTGGCAAAAATGGTCAGAATCAACTTCTTCTGAACTCTGGACATTTAACCAACATGCTGGCAGTAAATGGGAGAGCAATTTATTCAAGGAAAACAAATTAATTTCTGTAAGAACAATGAGATCTGTGTTGCTTTAACTTGCCCTCGACCTTTGGTCTCCATGCCAGTGGTAGCCTTGAAAAACAGCCCACATCCCTGGTACCAGAACGAGCAGCATGGACTGAGAGGTCCTTCAAAGCCTCATTCCCAAAGAACTGTCATTGTTTTACATGTCTGGTGGTCCCCTGGAAGACCTCACTTGAAAGGCTTGCCTTTGACCTGACTGAGGGCTGTCTAGTGAGAAAAGCCTCTGCTCAGGTGGCATTTCTGGAAAACATTTTCAAGCAAATATTTTAACATGGCGGTGGCATGAGGCAATGGATAACAGTTTGGGGCAAAAAACAACCCAACCGCAAAGCTTTAAAAGAAAAGCTGAGGAATGAGATGTGCACAGACACTTTGAAATATTCCAATGTATTCCTGGGAAACTGGAAGACCACAAGACATATTCCTGGGCATCTAGGAGAATAACTGTTAGCATTAATAAATGAGTTCAGCAAGGTTGTAGGATATAAGATCAATATCATTTCTACACACCAGCAATGAGTAATCGAAAAATGGAATTTAGAAAACAATTCCATGTGGAACAGCATCAAAACAAATATAATACTTAGGGGAAAATTTTACCAAGTAAGTGCAAGATTCACACTGAAAAGTACAAAACTGTTGAAAGAAATTGAAGAAGATCTAAATAAGTATAAAGACCTGCTGGATTCATGGACTGGAGGATAATCTTATTAAAATTTCACTACTTCCCAAATCGACCTATGGTTCCATTGCAATTCCTATCAAAATCCCAGCTGACTTCTTTCCAGAAATTGCCAAGCTGTTTCTAAAATTCCTATGGCAATTCAAGGAAACAGAATAACCAAAACAATGTCGGTAAAGAACAAAGTGGGAGGACTCACACATCCTGGTTTCAAAACTCAGTTCAAAGCTACTGCAATCACAGTGTGGTACTGGAATAAGAACAGACATGTAAATCAATGGAACAGAATTGACAATATAGCAATAAACCCTCATATTTATAGTCTATTGATTTTCAACAAGGGTGCCAAAACAATTCAACGTGGAAAGAACAGTCTTTTCAAATGATGCTGGGACAACTGTACATCCACACACAAAATAATGAAGCTTCACACCGTATATGAA
Source organism: Mesoplodon densirostris (assembly GCF_025265405.1). NCBI lineage: Eukaryota > Metazoa > Chordata > Mammalia > Artiodactyla > Ziphiidae > Mesoplodon > Mesoplodon densirostris. The sequence continues at coordinate 27,222,618 of NC_082678.1, read as the reverse complement.
AATTAACTCCAAATGGATCAAATATCCAAATGTAAGAGCTAAGACTATAAAACTCTTAGAAGAAAACACAGGAGTAAATCTTTATGACCTTGCTTTAGACAACAGTTTCTTAGATATGATACCAGAAGCACAAACAACCAAAGGAAAAATAGATGAATTGGATTTTATAAAAACTAAAAAGTTTGTGCTTCAAAGGACACTATCAAGAAAGTGAATAAACATATAGAATGGGAGAAAATACTACAGGTGGGAAGAATAAGATGCAGTGGGGAGAAGAAAAGTGTAGTAGTTGCTAGGTGTGACAATCTCAAAATTTTGAACTATTACAAATAAAACAGCCACCCTGAATCACCCCAAAGGGCAGACCCAAGTTATTTTTGCTTTTAGTGTTTATGCCTTTCTAAATCTGAGAAGCTGCCAGGATTCTAGTACATAGCAAAAAGTGAGGACAACACCCTCAAGTGTGTAAGCTTTTGTGTGTACATGGCTATGTAAAGGAAACCAATGCTAGCTGACTGGGGGAGCATTAGGGCGGCTCTGTGACCGCAGCTCAATTTGCCTTCATAGTGTGGACACACCTCCCACACTGATATTCTCAACAATGGGGTAAATAATTCAATAGGGATAAGGCTTTGATTTTCCTCTTATTCTCTCTTCGTGCTTATGTTCTTGGTACGATATTGATGTACCACGGACAAGCCAGCATGTGAATGTGCTCTGTCTGCTTAAGTTATATAGCCTTTCTACATTGTAGAGTCCTTCAGTTTCTAAAATCATGGAGCTTGTATTGTTAGATCCAATGAAGTGACTAAAAGAATTTTTAAAAATAAGCCATCAGTCTGGACCTGCATAGGTGAATGAAGGAGAAACACTTTACAGTCAGAGAAAAAAAGCATACTTAACATTTAGGATTATCAACCACTGCCGGTTTTCCATAGTATATTTCATTCCTGATTTTATCTGAAAGAGATATGATGACTACCACCATTCAAAAAGTGGTACTTTATTAATAAGCTCTTGGCTCATCTTTGAGGTAGATTTCGGATTTAAAATAGACTACCACACTGCTAACCACTTCACCTGATATTTCTCAATAACATAGAGGCTTCATTCAAGAAACCTACTGACTTATAATTACCTGACACCCGGTGATGAATCAAGGATTTGTGGGGCCTGAACCTCATCTACTTTGGGAAATCCTAGCTAATAAAAACAGGCAAAGTTATAAATAGAAAAATCGCTAGGACCCCTCTCAAGACCTTGGAAGGGACCTATGCAAGTGAGGAGCCCTGAAGCCTAAGGTTCATTGAATTCAGGATAAATCCACCTCAGCTGGGGCCCTTTTCCAAACTTATTTAATGCAAGCAACTTATAAACACCCCAGTAATATGTCATTATAGGTAGTAAAATGATTTAACTCGAGGGTGGCATCTTCCCTTGGTGGCTTGCCTTTGGTAAGAGATGCAATAAAGTTTGTATCTCACCATGGCAAATGTTTCCTAAAGCAACTTAGCTTTGTCTATTAGAAACACTTAGTCCAAAACAAAGACTTACTATACTGTGACCGTCTTTTGAAAGTAACTGTGAATGAGTCTTCGGAGTACAGTACTAATTTATTTACAACACCAGATAGTTCTGATTCTTTCACTACCTTTTTCTGTCATTTAAGAGGAGCACAAATTCCAAAGGAACAACTTGGTGCCTCTTCCATTACAAATCTTTTCTAACCTACCACCCGTTTTCTACTTCATCACCCCCCTCCCTCACCTTGTTACCCTGCTGCATAGATGCTAGAATGGCTCTCATATATGTTTTCCCATCAACATCCATATTTCTCCTTCCAGTATGAAAGCTTCTTGGGGACAAAGTCCCTGCCCTATGCGTCTTTGTATCCCCAGCACTTAGTAGAGTGTTCACAGACAGTGGGCAAGGCACTCAGTGAATGTTTTGGAATGAATTCATTAATTTTTAAACTGTGATTTATTTATTTATTTCCACAATGTATTGTCCTGTGTTGCCTACATAACTATAGTGAAACTCTGATTCTTATAAGGAACTCTTGGTGTTCTGGGATGTTTAGGAAAGGTGGTGAGTTTCAGACGTTGTACTGACGCTACTAAAACCTCCTGGGGAAGGGACCTCACGAGCCTGCTCTCCGGTGTGCTAACAGAAGAAAAACCGACCCTCGGTGCTCTCTCCCCAAGGTAGGCGTCAGCAAACTAACAAGGGAAAGGAAGGAGGCCGCTAAAGATAGGCATCTGCAGGAATTGTTAACCCAGCTCCAGACACAGCCTCAACACCTTCATTAACCCAAAATGTGGGAACTGTGTGAAACTGGATTTCTGAACCACAAGACAGGTAAGAGAGTCTTTTCCAAAGCCAGGTGTACAAGAGCTCTTTCCCTTGAGTCTAAAATCGCCTTCGGGCCATTGAACGTACCCACTATCATTTCCTTGTGCCATGAGAAATCAGAGAAGTTTTGAGCTGAAGGGGTGGAAAACCCACACTTCTTATTGAAGAGTAGTCAGCAAAGAAAACATATTGAATTAGGCCACAGCAAAGTCTTTTCTTTATATTTTTCACACTACAGCTGAACACAAACAACGTCTTTTTCCATACCTCAAAGGTTCCTATTGGCCACCGATAATTCACTTCAGCAATATATGCTTTTTTGAAAAATAATGTTCTGGGTGGCTGGGGAGAGCCCTGTGGTGGGTGTTCAGGAATTCTTTCTGCTTTACCATTTAAAAGAGCTAATGATGGTTGGGGAAGCACCCACACCCACTGAACCACACCCTGCTCAACTTAGTTCTCTGCAGCTCTGTGTTGCATACATTTTAAGCAGTTAGGAACTTTGCACATGAAAAGGAATCAAAGTGAAATTCAAAAGTGGAAGTTCCTGGACCATTCTCATATTGGAGAGGCATCCGTGGGATTCCATGACAATGCTAATCTGAGTGTTTTTGTTTGGTGCCTTTAATTGACCATGCCAAAGATCAGTACTATGGAAAGCAGAGCCTTTCATATATATGAGTTAAACAAGTCTCTTGGCCTCTTTGTACCTTAGTTTCCTCATTTGAAAAAACAAAAATAAATGGCTCTCAAGACATACTTTCCAGAATTCATACTGGGCTTACTTACACCCAGCTAACCAATAACTGCATGATTGTTTTTACACACAGTTGTTTACATGTATTCATCTTCTATTTCACTTACAACTTGTGTAAAAACTGCATTCCATGCCAGGCCCGAAACGTTCCAAAGCTCAGTTCTGTGAGTAAATTGCAACCAAGATTTCTACAAAAAAAGACACGAGCAAAAGAATTAGAAAAACAGATATTCTTTCAGAACATTTATCCATTGGCAATAATTCTCATTTATATATGATGAAACGTAACATCACTACTCCCTCCATACACTAAAGAAATCTCACTGTGGGAGATATTATGATTTATACTTTCATGATTATATATGTGGTGCATTAGATACAAAATACTAAATGCTCATTAAATACTTGTGTTAAGTGATCTTTATTTCTCTAGCTAGGCAGCACTATTGACAGTTTGGGCTGGATAATTCTTTGCTGTGGGAGGCTCCCCTGTACACTGTTGGATGTTTAGTAGCATCTCTGGTCTCTGTCCACTAGATGCCAGTAGCGTATACAGTTCTGACAAGCAAAACTGTCGCCAGACACTACCAAGTGTCACCTGTGTGCAAACTCACCCTGGTTGAGAACCACTGCTCTTGATCCTGGGGGATGTTGGATGCTCAGCATGATCCTGCTCTGTGCTGGAACTGTCACCTCGGGATACAATGGAGACTGAGCTACAACTTCCTTAAGGAGCTCTGGAGGCTGAGGTGGGGTCTTCTGCTGGACTGGAGAAGGTTCAACCTCTTTAGTGACCTGTGGATTTATGGGAAGTGCCAGAGCCAGAGATTTAACAGTGACCTTGTACAAGTGTGACTGCTGAGCTTCATTGACCCCATGATGAACACATGGACAAACTACAACCTCCTTAAGTGTCTCCAAAGGCCGGGCGAGGGCCTCCTGAGGACTTGAAGTTTCTAGTTCCTCAGGGGCCTCTGAAGGCTGAGATGGAGCCTCCTGCGGAAGTGGAGGTGGTTCTACCTCCTCAGTGGGCTCTGCATGCTGAGCCTGGGCCTCTGCCTGGGGTGAAAAAGATTCAACGTCCTCAGGGGTCTGTGGATGCTGAGCAGGGGCCTCTTGATGAGGTAAAGATTCAGCCTCCTCAGTGAGCTCCGGATGACGAGTTGGGGCCTCCTGCTGGGATGCAGAAATATCTCATCCTCAGCAGAAGACTCCCTGTCGTGTAGCTTTTGGGTCATGTGTTCCTTGCGTGTGGCGCTGAGAGGCCTATACATACCCCTAAGCCAAAGTGGCCGCCTTCTCCCGAAAAAGCCCTCCTAGAACACAGAAAGGGAAATATTAATTCTGCATCTCCCCTGCTTTCTCTGGCCACAGTACTTTATCCTCCTCACATCTACCTGACTCTCACTTTCCCCTGAGCTTCTCTTACGCAGCAGAAATCCAAAAAAGCCCCTTGGAGGAAAACACACACTGTTAGTGTTGCATGTCACTTTTCATCTCTCTCACAATGTGTTATCTCTGCTTTCACTAGGACTAAATGGGGACCTCAGTCCATAATCACAATGAGCAAAATCACCACAGACCCGGGATCATGAAAATCATTGCATGCATGCTGGCCTTCCAGAAGTTCTCTGTGTCTGTCCAAAATGGACCCCAAGTGTCTCTGGAGAGATATTTGTATGTGGCTTAGCATGGAGCATAGGCAGGATTTTCAGCCCCGTTCACCTTTCTTTGCCCTTGGCCAACTGCCCTCGTGCAGTGAAAACACTTGCACAACGGCACTGGGCAGAAACTCGTTACTCCCTTAGACGCGCTTCACACCAGTCCGCTTCGGACTTAGTCGCACATGCAGCATTTGCTGCGGGTGTGGGTGTGGGGAGAAGGTGATTTTATTTTCCTGGCTGCTCTATCCTATACGTTGAATCACACCAAGTAAACACCTGAACCCAACGAGCAAAGTCATCTATAGCTCTCTGACTTTCACTCTGCAGGCTGTCACTCAGGTGTCAGTGAATTGTGGAATCCGTTTAAAGGCCACGACCAGCAGGGAAGCACAAAATACTCTTTTTGAATACAAATAGAAGAGAAAAAAATCACAGTGCACAATAAGTTTGTTTCAGAAACTACTTATGTCCATATAGTATGTGTCTACTCAACTGTGACCTAAAACGTAGCTCACAGCCCAAGCACAGTGTGTGATCAGTGGAGAAGTCCTCAGTGGAAAGGGACCATCTTCTTCTTGGTAATCACCAGCAGTATGACCATGGGGCAAGATAGTTTCCCTTTCTCTTTCTCCAGTTCCTTATTACAAAAGGAAGAGACAAACTACTGTCTAAAGTTTCTCCCGGTTAAAATTCTATGAGGTTTGGATAAAGGGAATAGAGAGTAGGGGCCTGAAAAACAGTAGGATGAGAAGGGAAGTTTTCTTGCCACTTTCCAGAAGGGACTCATATGTTCTACCTTTCGTCAGCTTTGAGTGAGGCCAGCCCCTAAATCCACAACCATGTGGCCCTCCCTACCCCAGAGCCTCCTAGAAGGCCTCTGGCCTGGCCTGATGCCTGGGAGCCAGGCATCCGCCCAGCAGGAACAGGTACAACCAAAACCTCTCCCCGTCCACCCTCTTTCCTTAAAGGACTAGTGAGAGCAGATGAATGTGTGCCAGTCCTCTTCTAACTCAGCTTGGGCTGCGGAGCTAATTCTGCTGAGAAATAAACTAGGGTAAACCATTAGGGTAATCAAGCGTTCTTCCTGCCTTTGCTGAGGAAACTGAAATAGATGAGTTCTAAGTTCTCCTCTAGTTGTAAATTTCTGCTTTCAAAGACCAATATTTACCTTCTGCTTCTTTTTCTATCTTCCTCTTTTGAAATTCTAGGAGAAGAAATCTGCTTTGAAAGAAAACAGGATCATGATTATCCATTACAACTATTTCCAAATCCTTATTCATTCCTTTTGACTTTAAATCTTATCTATCCAGTAAGATGATAACTCTTTCAAGGAAAGGAATTCTACCCTGTTTAAGAATCCTTTGACTCTTCCACAGTACCTAACTTAGGGTCTTGCATGCAGCTGGCGATATATTTTATTGACTGTTTTAGATAACGTTCAACAGATAATTCCTAATAAAAACTCTCAGAAGTAGGAAAAGAAAATAAAAGTATCTGGCAGAAACCTAAGCATTGTTCTAAAGTCAAGAACAAGAGTAGGATGCCCAATCATTACTGCTACTATTGAGCACTGTGGAGGAGGTCTTAATCAGTACGAAAAGAAAAACGAAGTATTGGAAAGAAGAGACAAACATATCTGCATATGAAACAAGGGACCCAAAAAGACCAAAAGAATCAACTGAAATTTTATTGGAAGTAACATGAGTAAGATGGCTCCATACAAAATCAAGAGATCAACATATTAGTCTCAATAGCTTTCCCATATAACACAACTAACTAAAAAACAGAAGGAACCTCCCGTTTACTATATCAATAAAAATGCATAAAGCACCTAGGAATAAATTTAGCCACAAATTTGTAAGACCTATGTGATGAAAATATTAAAACTTTTTTGAAGGACGTTAAGAAGTACTTACATGGCATGAGATACCATCCTCCTAGAATGTTGTAAAGAGGTCAATTCTCTTCAAATGAAACTAAAAATTCAATGCAATCCATTTTATAGCCAAAATAATTTTTAAATAAAACCTGGCCAGCTGACATTTGGTAGAGAATATATGTAAGAATAGTTATGAGATGTATGCAAAAGAAGGTCAAAGAGTAGGACCTTGCCCTACCAGATATAAAATATGTTATAGAGCAACTGGAAGTAAGCAGTGTGATATCAGTACTGGTACAGGACAAGATAACTGGATCACAGAACAGCATCCAGATGAAGATAGCATATTAGACCAGGGAAGAAGGAATAAACCATTCAGTGAAAGATTTGAAAAGAATCAGATCTTCATGTAGGGGGAAAAAGTTAGATCCCCTACCTCAACCACACGAACAAACAAATACAACAAATTCTGGACAGATTATAAAAGTACTTGAAGAAAATATTAGAGATGATTTTTACGTCACGAGGTGACAAAGGCCTGGCTAACAAAACCCACCCCACATGAGCCATGAGGAGAGGACAGGCAGATATGGTGGCAGACTGTCAACACACCTCCTACTCTTCACAGCCCTTGCCCCCTTTTCCCCTGGACTGTTTGTCTGCTTCTTGTTGACTTATAAAACTCTTGGGAGTTCCCTGGTGGTCCACTGGTTAGGGCGTGGCTCTTTCACTGCTGTGGCCCGAGGTTCAATCCCTTGTCAAGGGACTAAGATCCTGCAAGCTGCACAGCATGGCCAAACCCCACCACTTCGAAACAAACAAACAAAAACTCTTTATGGTAAAGAAATACTGGCTTTCATTGAATTTCAGTGTTTCGAATATTTCCAGTGTTTTTGTCTCTAAGGAGACAAGACAAAAGAGTGCAGTAGGGAGCACCAGCTTTGCAGTCGGGTGAAACTGCCTTCTGCTTTGGGTTTGGCCGCTGGGGCCTTACACTGATCTCCTTCATCTATGAGGGAGGGATAGTAATATCATCCTCACAGGACTGTGGGCTTTAAATCAGACAATATATGGAAGACTCTTCATCTTACGCTTGGCATGAATCAGTGCTAAGCTGGTGTCACAGACAAGATGGTGGAATATATCAAAGGCTCTGCTTGTGGCATCAGGCTCTGAAGGCTCTTTCCCACCAGAAGATTATAGAAATATTGCTTTTATTTTCTTCTAATACCTTTATGTGGTCTTTTTTCACATTTATGGATATATGTTTATTTAAGATGAAACATGGGGATCTGCTATTTACCCCCCAAATACTTAGGCAGCTATTCTATCACCATTTATTCATTTTCTTCCACTGATTGCAATATTAAAAGATGACATTTCAAAAGTCTTAAGAACACAGGGGTCATATTGCTGGACTCTATCCTACTTCAAATAAATATTCGGTTGAATTATTCCTCACTGTGGAATTGACATAACGCCTCATCTCTCTTCCGTTGAACACCATTATTGTCTACCATAGGAAGAACACTGCATGGCCCCTGTCCTCCAAAAGCTTATCGTATATGTGGGGAGAGGAAATAACGGTTAGGACTCCTCGCTTTCACTGCCGAGGGTACAGGTCCAATCCCTACTTGGGGAACTAAGATCACACAGGCCCAAACAAAACAAAACAAAACAAAACAAATGCAAGAAGTTAAAAACAATAAAAAGGGGACTTTACAGAAATTCTAAAAATGCCAAAGGCCATATGCCACCTGAGATGTAGAGGGTACAGTCTGGGCAATGGCCAATGACTAGCAAGCTAGTCCCCAGCCTCCTAGGCTCAGAAATCATACTCTTCCTCACCAAGCGAGAACTCACGTCTTCCTGTTGTGGCAGTCTCACTTGAGCAATATCACAGGATTGATCAAACATCAGAATGCCAAATTATTACTTGACAATGAGAAATACATCTGTTCTACACACAGGGCATCTGTGTCTACACAAGCAGAGAATTACCTTCTGTGGGGACAGGCCTCCGTGGCACACTGAAGCACAATCACAGAATCGAAGGCTACTTGGTGACAACAGAATTAGAAAAGGAATCAGCCGAGTCCAGAATTTAATGGGAAGGCCTGAGGTAACTGGATCCATCCATCTCCTCAACAGGCAGCCTGGCTAGTGGGCCTGACTCTGCAGTTATGCTGCCTAAGGTGCCATCTCTACTCTTGGGCAATGTGAGGATGGGCACTGCCCATGTTGGTCTCTCCTCACCTTTTCTATGCTTTCACTAGTGACCAACCCTCCTGCAGATAGACACATTTCTCTTTAGAAGTTAGTACATCATGTCAGGTTTGATTCAAGTGTGATAGGCCAGGAAGCCATTGGTCCTTACACATCTCTGCTCAGCTCCATGATGTGCTGACCTTGGTGGTTCTCTCTTGGGGGGCTGCCTTTCAAAAAACTGCTTACCACTTTTGTGAGTTCTGAGGGGAGGGGACTGCTTTGCTATGGCCCCTAAGAAATGGTGACAAACCTCACAGGACTAGGATCAGGAGGGCTGGGGTATTCAGGGAAGGCTTTACAGAGAAAGATATCTGAACTTGAGTTGGCTTTTCAGAGATTCATAGGAGTTCCACAGGCAAAGCAAAATAAAGGAATTTTCGATGGACAAAGGCACAGACAAAAGTAGGAATGGGTATGGTGTAACTAGCGTATAGTGAGGAGCTGCTTTGGCTGGAATGGAGGGCTGCCATTACAGGAGAAAAGATAACTAAAGTAATGTGGAGTGGTAGGGTAGAATCAAGACTGTCAGCCTATTAAAATCACTCTTTTAATGTTAGCAACTGCCTGCTGGAAAAGTAATAAACCACTATGTAACTGAACAAAAGGTAAACAGGCTAGCTCCAGGAATAGGCTACTATAAATATTTGAGGGTAGCCTGCTGCAAGATTTTACTTGCAGTGTTTTAATGGAACCTATCTACACAATTCCTAATACACCGGAGAAGAAAGCTGCTAAGTAAACCTGAGGAATTGACGAGATCACACTTTTGTCTTTTAGGCATGTCCTTTTAGCCCTCCCAGGGTGACTGATAGCTCCTTGAGTATGGAGATCCTATATCTCTCATCACTTCAGCCAAGAAGGAAAGAAATCAACGGTAGAATGAGAGTGACTGGTGAGGACCTCAAATCAGCATACTTTCTTGAGTTGAAGAAAATTTACTATCATGTCAACTCTGGCCTTCTTATAAACTTCACTTGTCAAAATAGTCCAATAGCTTGTTATCATGGATCCAATTCCATAGGGATCTCCTGGGAGTGAAGTTCCTTTTAAAAATCCTGTGGGGACTTCCCTGGTGGTGCAATGGTTAAGGATCCGCCTGCCAGCACAGGGCACACAGGTTCGATCCCTGGCCTGGGGAGGTCCCACATGCTGCGGAGCAACTAAGTCAGTGTGCCACAACTCCTGAGCCCGTGCAGCTACAGCCCGTACTCCACAACAAGAGACGCCACCTCAGTAAGAAGCCCATGCACCGCAATGGAGACCCAACGCAGCCAAAAAAAAAAAAAAAAAAAAACAAAACACACACACACACACACACAAAAACATCCTGGGAATATACTTTTCATTAAAAGAACAAAGTGTATGTCAGTCCTCATGGCTAAAGGGAAGAATCAAGTAGTAGCAGGTGGAAAGGTGGATTTGATTCTCAGTTTCTGGGTTCTGAATCTGAATTAATTATTGTCCTTACCTCAATGAGACAGAGAATTCTAACACAAATCGTCACTACTACAGGTACAGATACTGCCAAGATGAGTTTGTTGTTATAGTCATAACCTGGAACTCCTTTTGTGAGCTAAAGAAATATATCACAATTTTTAAAAACAAGGAGATAGGGGCCTCCCTGGTGGCGCAGTGGTTGAGAGTCCGCCTGCCGATGCAGGGGATACGGGTTCGTGCCCCGGTCTGGGAGGATCCCATATGCCGCGGAGCGGCTGGGCCCGTGAGCCATGGCCGCTGAGCCTGCGCGTCCGGAGCCTGCGCGTCCGGAGCCTGTGCTCCGCAACGGGAGAGGCCACAACAGTGAGAGGCCCGCATACCGAAAAAAAAAAAAATAAAAAAATAAAAACAAGGAGATAGAAGGGATGAAAACTTACGATTCTTCATCCTATTCTAAACGATAGCTAACTATTCTTAAACTACTATGAAACCCAATCCTTCCAGGCGAGTAGCTTCTATAAGAACAAGCCAAATTTAATGTTATTAGTCTTATCATTAGCATTTTCTTCTACAATTTATCTACAATTTATTTATCTTGTGTTATGTCCTTTTCGCGTCTACCCTAGGAATAGTGACACACTCTCTCAATGAGCAAAGTTGGAGATCACTGTCTTAGCCCGTTTCATGGCTGAAGATAAGATACTGACTAGGAGCCCGTGGTATTCCCGCTTGGGCACGTTAATGGCATGTCCTAAACTGAGTAAAAGTCCAAGTCCCACGTGTCAGGGGTTATCCTCACCTCACTTGACTCCTGCTCTTTCTGCTCACTCTGGGCTTCTGTGCTCTCACTGATAGAGTTGTCAGCTTTCCACTGGTCCATATCCCATTCCGCTTTGGACACATTTACTTCTTGCTGCTTGCTGAGAAGCTTCATCAGGAGGCCTGTTCTAGAGATGAGGTTGGCACAGGCCAGCTGCACGTGGGTGTCCGAGCAGTCTATTTTCAAAGTCTGGATAACATGAGAAATGAGCCTTTGCACGTCATTGTTGGGGATGAGGGACCAGAGCTGCTCGTTTAGCTGAGTTTCAACTTGATCACCCGGGGATGCGAGCCCTGGGAAAGTGAAGCCTGTGGGCTTAGAGGATAATTCAGTGACCATGTTGTGGTGCTCCCATTGTGTTTTGTTGCTGTGTTGAACAGCTGGCATACTGTTGTCTGCAGCAACAGTAGAATGTGCAGTGGAGACGTTCCTATGGCTAGTGTTTCCAGGGCTGGTTCCTCCTGGCAGAGTAGCGTTTCCTGTAGAAATAATTGCTTCAGAAACATTTTGTGCAGTATTGTTTTCTGAAGTAGTGTTTTCTGCAGAAGGGTCTGAAAGAGAAAATAATTCTGGAAAAGGATTTTCCTGAGAAGTCACTTCTCCTGAAGATGAAACAGCCTCTCGTGGAGGGGAATTTATGAGACTCCTCACGACAGAGAACGGAGGGCTTGCAAGCATCACTCTATCAAGTGAACTTTTCTTTCTGAACTTTCAACTCCCTTTTTTCTTTTTTCTTTTTGTTTCTTTTTGCGGTACACAGGCCTCTCACCGTTGTGGCCTCTCCCGTTGCGGAGCACAGGCTCCGGACGCACAGGCTCAGCGGCCATGGCTCACGGGCCCAGCCGCTCCACGGCATGTGGGATCTTCCCGGACCAGGACACGAACCCGTGTCTCCTGCATCGGCAGGCGGACTCCCAACCACTGTGCCACCAGGGAAGCCCCTCGATGCTTTTTAACTTTGGGTTTTCTGTGGACCCGATGAGACCTAATTTTATGGAAGATGTATTTTTTTTTCCAGAATGTGAGATTAACTCGAAGTCCTTAATATTTCTAACCCTTGCCTTTGCATCTTCGAAAACATGAATAGCGTTGGATAAGTCTTTTGATTTGCTTTTAACCTCAGATGGGGATTTTGGCGGGATGGAGGCACAAGGCCTGCCCTTGAAGTACGGTTTGAGGGGAGAGGAGCCTGCGGCCTTGTGTTCCTTTATGAATGAAGACTCTGCATCGGAGGACTTTCCCACCAGCTTCCTGGGCCTCTGCACCATGAGGAGCTGTTTCAGCTTTCTTGGGGATGGCCTCCTGAGCTTTCATTCTTTGGCAGTGTTCGCCACAGATGGCTGGGCATTCTGTTTCCTCCTGACGCTCTCATCTCCCACTGCTTTGAGGTGCATTTTCTGTATGCCCCTTGAGGACCTTGTTCACTCTCACCAGCTTTTCCTCTGTACTCTCAATCTTTGCTAGGCTGTCTTTCTGTGGTTGGGCAGTTTCTAATTTCTTTTGAAAGATGTAGCGTGTAAACATGGCACTTAAAAGGTTGCAACGCGTACACGTGGCAGGTTTTTCTTCCTTTTTAACCTCATCAATTTTTTCTTGAGTTTCTGCATCTAACAAATTTTCCACAAAATGGAGTTCCCTCAATTTGTTTTTTTTAGTTGAATTGTTGGGTACAGGTTTAACAGAAGGGCTCCTTGTATTGTTTTTCAAAAGGCCCAGCGGCATATGTCCATCTTGTGTATTTGAAAAAAGAAGTTGAATGAATGGTAATAATGTTGATTCCACATCTCCTAGATTTCCCTCTGAGATATAAGGCAGTATGTAATTTAGTGTACTGATAATATCACTTTTATTATTAAAGTCCAGCTGCTCATTCATGAAGCCTGACAAGCTGACAGCACTGTTAGGTGAGGACATCCTGTCTGACTCAATAGTCAGCTCGGTGCTGTTGTTCTCCTTCTGGGCTTGTAACACCTTCATCAACGATCCTCCTGCATTCTCTATAGATGTTTCTTCATCTGTCAAAAGAGAAGGGACTGTTTTTGATCATTGAAGACTGATGGGACAGCCTTTTGTCAGTCCACAGCCAAAGAAATTAGGAATCAGTCAAAGTTTGAGTGCCACTTAGGAGAAAAAGAAACCCACCCTTAAGCCTATGACTGGCAACAACAAAATGTGAGAAAGGTCTCTCTTGAAAAAGGGGCTATCTACTCAGAAAATTCTGTAGCGTGAAATATAGGAACTATATTCAGGATTACTCCACTGGTTCCCAGGGGCCAGTACTCAAGAAAAGCCAAGGCTGGAAGACAAATATTCCCCTAATCAGCTGGACTCTCTGCAGATCTACTGTGACTCCTCACATTCATATACCCCATCCTGTCCTGCCTCAAAGGCACGGGAGTGTGAGGCTTCCTCTCTCCACCTCTTCAGTGTGCTTGTGTTCTTGCTGCTATCACAGATCTCCACGACAACCACCGCCGCTAACAGGTTGTCATCTGGACATGTCCTTCTCCAACTACCCACTGAGTCCTTTGCTTAGTCCCTGCTTCTATATATCCCAGTCCCCATAACAGAAGCCTCTATACAGAAAAAAACACTATGTCCGCCCTGGCTCTTTGCTAAAATTTGGGCAGGGAGCTCGGGTATAAGTTAAGAGATTTGCCAGATTGTATGCCCATGTGGAATGTTCAACAAATCAATGGAATAATACTTGAGGCCCTAAAATGTAGACGGGAAAAAGCAACTTCTGTCAGATGGCTACTTTGCTTTCAATTCATTTTACTTCTAATATTTCCAGCTCTACTTGGGGAACCATCCAAATCTTCTGACTGTGTGAAGGTAATGTGTACCAGTGTGTAGCTGGGCTTGTCTCCCAAAAGGATTAAAAGTATTTTTGGTGAGGGTCAAAGGAGGAGGGAAGGGTCATGAGAAAGGAGGAGCAGAGGCTAGCAGAGAGCCCCAAACTGGGGACAGGAGATCGGGGCCCTAGGGTCATAGCACTTAACACTGCTGATCTTGTTTTTCCTCACCTGTAAAAGGAGATTAAAAATGCTTTTTCTGCCCACTTCTGGGGGAGAAGGGAGTAATATAATTAGTAAAAAAAATGTTTGGGGGAGTTCCCAGGTGGTCTAGTGGTTAGGACCCGGCACTTTCCCTGCTGTGGCCCGGGTTCAATCCCTGCTGGGGGAACTAAGATCCCACCAGCTTGGTGGCCAAAGGAAAAAAAAAAAAAACTGTGTTGAAAAATCAGCAATATTGTCTTTATATAAGTGGCAAAGTGTTATTATTTATGATGTGCTCTAGATCACTGAAAGAGACCTGTATTCAAGCTACCTGGGCATGAAAGCACATTTTGGAAGTCATCAAGTTAGTGCCCATAAATCTAATATATAGAAAAATCGTTGAAAGCCCCTGAGTGTTTTGTGGATAGAAAAACTTGCGATTCAGAGCAAGTTCAGAGCTGGACAGTCAAAGAAATAACTAGCTCTCCCATGCATTAGAAGGGCTTGGTAGCAGCTTCTGGTTATGGAACCAGAAACTCTCAGGCTCCAGATAGGACATAAAACAGCATCACTTGCACTCTTTATAAAATTGCAGAAACAAACCAAATAAACAAAAATATATTTACACCTGTCTTATAAGACAAAGGGTATTTGAGACCTAATGTATATAAAATCAGTTTACAAACTGTGATGTACTATGTGAATAAGTTGTCATTTGCAGAGAGGGCAGCATAGGATATGTGGCCATTAATGTGAATTCCCTTCCCCCTTCCATTCCTTTCTCTGGTTCCTTTACATATGCAGATCAGTTACATTATGAAGCTAATAATGTAACTGAGCTCTTCTTAGCTTAATAATGTAACCAAGAATCTGATTTTTAGCAAGGGGGTAATTCTTAGAAATTTAGGGAGCTGGAACTCTAAATGAATGTATTAAAATAATGTAATTACATCATTAGTTTTAAAATGTATCATCCTTGATTAAAAATAACAAATTAAATTAAAAATTAAAAATGTAGGGCCTCCCTGGTGGCGCAAGTGGTTGAGAGTCCGCCTGCCGATGCAGGGGATACGGGTTCGTGCCCCGGTCTGGGAGGATCCCATATGCCGCAGAGAGGCTGGGCCCGTGAGCCATGGCCGCTGAGCCTGCGCGTCCGGAGCCTGCGCGTCCGGAGCCTGTGCTCCGCAACGGGGGAGGCCACAACAGTGAGAGGCCCGCATACCGCAAAAAAAAAAAAAAAAAAAAAATGTATTATCCCGCAATTGAGACTCACCACAACGTGTGACGTCCCTCAGGCGTTCACTGTCACAACGCAGCTTGACTGTCTCACAGACAACCTCAATAGTATTTTTAAATTGGCAGAGGCAGCAGGCCCTACGGCTGGGTAAGATCCTATAAATGGAAACACAGGTAATTAAATTCGTGGTAAAAGAGTTACCTGAGTAGGTAGAAGAGGTAGGCCAAGGCCACCACAGACCAGTGCAAAAAGGAGTTCTTGGGGCATATGGACTATAGAACTGGATAGGGGCCGGTTGGCCAATTGCTGCCCTTGACAGTTGGAAATAAATATAGAGGAGGAGAGAGGTGCCCAACAGAAGGATTAGGATGGCAGTAGGTATGATATGCCTAGAAAAAAGGGAATAGCGATTAGAATTGGGTGACACTGAACTGTAGTTTAATTCAGAAGTATCTCCTTCCAACCCGAAAGCCTCACTTTGGGTTGAGAGTACACAGGAAGAAGGCAGACTTCTAAGAAGAGTATGAAGAAGACCGCACATTCTGGAGTCACTTTCTCAGTTCCTATTTGTGAGGAGTAATATATTAGAAATTATTCTAGTAATAAAAAAGCATCATGTGGCTAAACAATAACAGAGATCGCATTGACCAAATCTGGACAAAAGGAACATTCCAAAGAATAACATTATCATTATAATAAGGTATAACGTAGTTAATTGAAAAAAAAGCACATGAGTTCATAATGATACTCCAAATGAAAAGTGGGGGAGCTCTTCTTTATAGAATAATGTCAGCTAATAAATGCAAAAGGAAGGATAGAATTAGGAAAGTGTTATTTTGCAACTATCAATGTAATAATCGATTCAGACAAGGATTATCATTGATGCACAGTTGGGTGAAGAGTTGTTTGAAAGTAGGATCTTCACTGATCCCAAGGATCACCCCACATATTATTTATCAATTACCAAGGGGAAAAATAACTTTACAATGGAGAGATATGGAATAGACCACCTTAACCAAGTGATCAAACTTAGCACTGGGCCACCTCAAGTGATGAAGTATGAAGAATACATCACCTATATAGTATTCTTCCCCAAAATGTTTACTTTGAATCTAATGAGGAAACAGACAAATACAGATTGTGGGGCAATTTACAAGACAACTGGCTTAGACTCTTCAAAAAAGCCAATGTCTTAAAAGACCAAAAAAAATAGTAGGGAAAAATTCTAGATTAACGGAAACACAGACATGACATGCAATGCCTAATCTTTAATTGGATCCTGTATCAAAACAAAACAGACTTAAAGAATATTATTGGCTTCTGGCCAAGATGAAGTACAAGGGCCAACTTAACCTCCCAGCTGAAACAAGAAAAAAATCAGATGGAACATAATGAAACAACAGTTTTCAAGAAACTGAACCTCAGGCAATACATTTCAGTGATTCCCGAGGAGATGGGAAATAAATGAAGTGATCCCTATAATTGCCCTTACTTCTCTGAGAGAGTATCCACGTCATGGTACAGGGAAGAGAAGTCCAGACAGAGACTAGTGGGCTCCCTGACAGACAAAATGGAGATAAGGGTCTGGGAAAACCAAGGTAACTAGAGTTCACAAAGCAGAGTATCAGAGAGAAAAGAAGTGCACAGACAAAGAACTCTGGAGATATGCAGAGGGATCTCTTGAGAATTCAACAAAGTATGGGTCAATACATTTGTGTGAGGAATAACTTGATGCCAGGAAAAGAACCACATGAAAGGATTAATAAGAAGAACAACTGGATATCACACAGGGTTGTAGGAATAGTACCTGTTCCTACAAGTCAGACTGGAAAACCTCATGATACTCAGAAAGGACTTGTCTCAGTAGTTGCAAATAATGAGCTCCAGACTAAAGGCTACTTGGACTCCTACCCAACGAACCTTAAAAGCTAGACCTAAAAGAATACAATTGTTTTGAGTAACCTAATTTCACCCAAAACAAAGCCCAGGCATTTTACAGGAATATAAATATACATAGCACACAATAAACTAAAACTCACAATATCTGGGATCATATGAAAAATTGCATGCAAGCATGCAAAGAAGTAGGAAAATATGACCCATACTGAGGAGAAAAGGCAATCAATCAACAATAACCCATAATCTATACAGATGTTAGAATTGGCAGAAAAGAACTTTTAAAAGGTTATTATACATGAAGAAAAGTTATTATAACTGTATTTCATATGTTAAAACACCCAGACTAAACACTGAAAATGTTAAGTGTAGGCATGGAAAATGTAAAACAGACCTAAATTGAGCTTCTAGAGATTAAAAACAATGTCTAAATGAAAAAGATATTGCAGGAGGTTAAAGGCTAATTAGACACGGCAGAAGGTCAGTGAACATTAAGGCATAGCAACAGAAACTATCCAAAATGAAACAAAAGGAGTAACAAAACAACAACAAAATGAATAGAGCCTCAGTGACTTGTGCAACAACTTCAAGTGGCCTAATACATGTGTACTTAGAGTCCATGAAGGAGAGGAGAAATATAAAAATTTGAAGAAATAATAGCCAAAATTTTTCCAAATTGGTAAACACTATAAACCCTCAAAGTCAAGAAGATCAATGAACTTTCAGCAGAAGAAACATGGACAAAACTACACCAAGGCACAAAAAATAATCGAATTGCTCAAAACCAGCAATAAAGAGAAGAATTTAAAAGGAGCCAGAGGAAAAAATTATACACTACATACAGAGGAACAAAGATAACAATGACAGCAGAATTCGTGCTTGAAAAATCGTAAACGAGAACTCAGTGGAATAACATCTTTAAAGTAGTGAATTGAATTCTATCGAGCTAGAATTTTATACCCACATCTGTCAAAACAAAAGCAAAATAAAGACTATCTCAGACAAACAGAAGCTGAAAGAATTCATTACTGGTAGACTTTCACAATAAGAAATGTTAAAAGAAGTATTTTTAAGCAGAAGGAAAATGACACCAGATTGGAATATGGATCTACATAAAAGATTAAGAATACTGGATACATACAACAATGAAGACCCAATTCAACCAAAAATAAATAAACAAATTAAGAAAAGAAGGGAAAAATCATATAATCACTGCAATAGATGCAGGAAAAGAATGAAAACATCTAACATACATTCCTGATTAAAGAAAAAAAAACAGCCCTCAGTAGACTAGGAATGGAAGGAGACTTCCTCAACTTGATAAATGACTTCTACAAAAAACCTAACATCATACTTAATGGTGAAGGACAAAGTACTTTCTCACCAGGATCAGGAACAAGGCAAGGATATCTGCTCTCATTGCTTCTATGTGACATGGCACTGAAGGTTCTAGCCAGTGCAATAGGGCAACAAAAAGAAAAGACACATTCAGAATGGAAAGGAAGAAGTAAAACTATCTTTATTTGCAGAGAACATGATTATGTCGAAAACCTGATAGAAGCTACGAAAATGCTACTGGAACTAATAAATGAGTCTATCAAGTTTGCAGGGTACAAGATCAACATACAAAAAGATGAATTTGTCTCAACAAACAATCAGAGATCAAAGTTTTAAAATGCTACTTATAAAAGAATCCAACATATAAAATACTTAGAATAAATCTGACAAAAGACTTGCACACTGAAAACTGTAAAATGTTGCCGGGGGAAATTAAGAAAGACCTAAATAAATGGAGAGATATAAAGTATTCATGGATCAGAAGATTCAATATTGTTGAGACATCAATTCTCCCCAAATCGATTTATACATCAAAACCCCAGTAGGCTTTTCTATAGACATTGACAAGCCAATTCTAAAATTCATATGGAAATAAAATTTAGAATAACTAAAACAACTTTGCGAAAGAACAAAGTTGAAGAACTAACAGTAACTGATTTCAAGGATTATGAAGCTACACCTTCAAGACATTGTGATAGTAGTGTAAAGATAGACAAAAAGACCAAAGGAACAGAATACAAAGTTCTGAAGTAGAGAGATGTGGAGAACTGACTTTCAGGTTCAAAGGCATTTCAGTGGAGAAATGATAGTCTTTTCAACAAATGACGCTGGAACAACTGAATATCCAGGTGCAAAAAGAAAAAAAAAAATGAACTTGATCTAAACCATATACAGAAGTGAACTCAAATTGGTTCAAAGATCTAAATGTAAAACATAAAACTATAAAACGTCTAGAACAAAACAGGTGAAAAATTTTATGACCTTGAGTTTGGCAAGATTTCTTAGATACAACACCAAAAGCATAATGCAGAAAAGAAAAAAATAGATAAATTAGACACCATCGAAATTAAGAATTTCTGCCCTGCAAAAGACACTCCTGAGTGAACGAAAAGATGAGTCACAGAATGGGAGAAAATACCTAGCAACTTACCTATTGGATAAAGGACTAATTTCCAGAATATAGAAAGAACTCTCAAAACTCCAGAAAAATATAGCTAAAAGATTCAAAGATATACAGATGGAAAATAAGCATATGAAAAGATGTTTGACATGATTAATCATTAGGGATGCTACAGTGAGATACAACTACACACCTACTAAACTACCTAAAATTAAAAATACTGAGCATAGGGCTTCCCTGGTGGCGCAGTGGTTGAGAGTCTGCCTGCCAATGCAGGGGACACGGGTTCGTGCCCCGGTCTGGGAAGATCCCACATGCCGCGGAGTGGCTGGGCCTGTGAGCCATGGCCGCTGAGCCTGCGCTCTGCAACGGGAGAGGCCACAACAGTGAGAAGCCCTCCAACGGCAAAAAAAAAAAAAAAAAAAAATACTGAGCATAGCAAATGTTGGCCGCAACGTGAAGAAAATGCAGCTCTCGTACACTGCTGGTAGAGATGTAAAATGATCAAACCACTATGGAAAATGGGTATTTTTAAAAAACTTAAACATACACTTACCAATGATGCAGCCATTCTACAGGCAGGCATTTACCCAGGAGAAATGGAAGTAGACATCCATACAAGACTTGTACACAAATATTCATAGCAACTTTATCTGTAATAGACAAAGACTCAAACAACTCAAATGTCCATCAATGGTCAATACATAAATGGTGGTACATCCATATAAAGGAATGCTATTCAGCAATAAACAGAAATGAATTACTGATATATACAACAATATGGATGAAGATTAAAATAATCATGCTGGGTTAGAAGCCAGTTAGAAAAAAGTATACACTGTATGATTCCATTTACATAAAATTCTAGAAAATGCAAACAGAAAGCAGATCAATGGTTGCATGGCGATTGGGAAGTGCAAGGAACGATGGGAAGGAAGAATTACAAAGAGACATTAAGAAACTTTCTGAGGTGATGGACATTTTGAGTTTCGTGATGTCTTCATGGTGTGTATGTATGTGTGTGTGTGAACACAGATTATTGCATGTCAATTATACCTCAAAAAGCTGTTAAAAGAAATGATATTAGATAAGAGAGACAATTGGGGAAATTTGAATAGCAACACTTTATTAGGTAATATGATTGTGTAGGAATTTAATTTCTTCAATACTGTGTATTAACAGTATCGTGGTTACACAGGGAAATAGTTTTTAATATCCAGAGAGGAGGGCATCTAGCTGACAAGAGAGGGATCGCAATTGTGGCAGATGGTGTGGGACACTGAGGAAGATGAGGCTAGAGCAGTGACCAATGCGTGACGGCACAGTGAAGACAGTCATTTGTCAGGTGACCTGACAAAGACGGTTGGAAGAGACTGCTAAATGCAGGGTCGTTTCTGCATACTAATCTCACGCAATCCCCTCAACTAGCCTTGGCGTAACAGAAAGTTTCTATTAGCTTGCCATATTGGAGGGGGGATGGCACAATTTAAGGTGCAGTAGGTTGTGTAATAAACTGTCACAATAGGGTCCTACAGAAATAGTTTTTTAAACCGCAAAAAAATAAAACTTGACCCTTCCCTCACAACGTATATGAAAATTAACTTAAAATGAATCATAGACCTAAATGTAGCTATACAACGTCTGGAAGAAAACGTAGGAGAAAATCTTTGTGATTTGGGGTTAGACAGTGGGGTCTCAGAGAAAGATTTCTTAGATTAAGACACAAAAAAGCAGAAAGCATTTAAGAAAAATTGCTAAGGGACTTCCCTGGTGGTTAAGACTCCAAGTTCCCAATGCTGGGGGCCCGGGTTCGATCCCTGGTCAGGGATCTAGGTCCCACATGCATGCCTCAACTATGAGTTCGCATGCCAGATCTAAGAAGCCCATGAGCCGCAACTAAGGGGCCCATCTGCTGCAACTAAGACCCAGCACAACCAAATAAATTAATTAAATAAATATGAAAAATTAAGAAAAATTGCTAAATTAGAGTTCATCAAAAATTTAACACTTCTAGCTTTCAGAGACACTTTAATATAATGAAGATAAGTCACAATCTGGGAGAAGATATTTACTAAACACATATCTGAGAGCAAGGACTTTTTCCGTTGCTTTTTATATAAAGCACTCTTAATTCTCAATATAAATATCCAATTAAAACATGGATTTGAACAGACACTTCATTTAAAAGGATATTTGCACATGAATAGACACTCAACATCATCAGCTATTACAGAAATGCAAAATGTGGCAAAAACCACGAGATTCATCTACACACCTACTAGAAAGGCGAAAATGTTTTTAAAAAACACATATAAGGATCAGGTGAAGATGTAGAGCATCTGCAACTCTCATAGACTGCTTGTGGGAAAGCAACATGGCACAGGCACTTTAGAAAACGGTTCAGCAGTTTCTTAAAAAGTTCAATAGGCACTTAGCATATGATGAAGCAATCCCACCCTGAGGTATTTTACCCCAAAGAAATGAAAACATATGCTCACACAAGACATATATTCACACACACACGTGAGTGTTTTCAGAGGCTTTGTTCATAATAGCCAAAAAACAAGAAGAAACTCAAATGTGCATCGAACAATGAATGCGTAAACAAACTGTGTATCCACACAACTAGAATACTGCTCAGCGCGCAAAAGGAATGAGCTACTGACAGGTGCAACAAACCAGATGAATCTCCAAAGAGACTGGCTAAGTGAAAGAAGCCAAAAACAAAAAGCTACATACCACATGATTTCATTTATCAAATATTCTGGAAAAGGCAACATTATACGGACAAAAATCAGATTGGTGGTTGCCAGGGGCTGGTAGTGACAGGAGGATGCATTGACTACAGAGGGACATGGGGGGTCTTTTGGGAGTGCAGAAGTTTTCTTTACCTCAAATGTGGTGGTGGCTACAGAACTATACGTTTGTCAAAACACATCACACTGTATATTTAAAAAGAGTGAATTTTGTTAAACGAAAATTATACATAAATAAACCTGACTTAAGAAGATAATCAAACAAACCTAAAAGTACAATTGAGTGAAAATCAATGTAAGAAAAATCAACTTACAGTGTTTCCAATTCAAGGGTCATCATGAGGATGCTTTCCATTGCGGTAAGTGACACTTGTGCTGTTCCCATGTCTCTGAAGGAGAAGCCCAAACATGCATGATATAAAACCCAAAGACAAAATTTCTAAACTGAAGAAGATACTTAACATGTGATTCCTTCCACTTTGGCTTCTTACTTGCCATAGATGATAATTCCAAAGAGCTCTTTTGGAAGAAATTTAAATTTGCATCATCAAATTAATGACCTTGGTGCTGAACAGTACAATCATTTTCTATGATCCTCACTTCTCATTTTCAATTGCATCTACCTCTTTTGATCACTCTTTTTTTAAAAAAAATAATGTACCCCTTATTCCTTTCTGCTTTCTTGGATAAATACTATTCCTATATGCATCTTCATGTTCCATATCTATATGTGTTCTTCAACACTGTTCTCATCCTCTGCTGGCTCTCTTACCCATATATATTCTTTCTTAATCCTTTTCTTTGCCAATAACTCTTATTTTCAATAACCCAGTTAAAATCTAAATTATGACTGTTTAGCCAAAGTACTCAAGTTTTGACGAAAGTAAAAAGGAGCAGAAATTATCTCATGAGCCATGAAACTCTTACAATACTTACAAAGAGTTTAATGCTGGCACTTTAAAAAGACCAGAATCTTCAACTGTTGGCAAAGGATTACGATTGAGAATTCTGAAAAATGGAATGGAATTAAAATTATCTGCATTTTCAATTACTTCCATGAAAGTTTA
This sequence comes from Mesoplodon densirostris, assembly GCF_025265405.1. Classification (NCBI taxonomy): domain Eukaryota; kingdom Metazoa; phylum Chordata; class Mammalia; order Artiodactyla; family Ziphiidae; genus Mesoplodon; species Mesoplodon densirostris. The sequence goes on along the minus strand of NC_082678.1, from coordinate 27,199,028 downwards.
TATTCATTTTTTTTGGTATGGAACTTGAAGGTTAAAAAAATTATTTTCTGTCTTTACCTATAAATCACCGTTAGAATCTGTAAAACACTCTTTCACTGGGAACTACCCAGGTCTCTAGATGACAAAGTGGAGAAGAGAAACAAACAAACAAACAATAAAATAGAAAAAAAGTGGCTAGCAAAGAAAAAATATGCCAAAGTACTTTTCACGTTAAAAACCCTCGAAGTGACTATGCTGGTAGGAAGCCCTTGCTCTGTAAAAAAAAAGTACTATTTCTAGTGTCCTCCATAATTCAAGGTGTTTTTCTTTCATCTCTACAAAGTTTGAAAAATTTCATGATTTAAACTACCCAGCTAAAGAGAAAAATAAGGCTAATTCCTTGGTTCTGGAGCCAAAGAAGAGAGAAATCCAAGAGGAACTGGTGAAAGCCATACTCCCATCACATCGTCCCGTGTGTATTCTTGTGCCATAGCTTTTGTTACTGTGTATGTAATCAACTGTTTATTTGTCACTCTCCTAGATTGTCAGCAACTTGAGAGCAGGGACCACACTTTATTGTCATTATTATTCCTGTGCCTGACATAGTGCCTAGTATTTACTAGGCATTTAATAAATGTTTGCTGAATAAATAAATAACATTTTGTTTATATATCAATAAAATAAACAAATTAATTTTGGGGAACAAAATTTTATTCCAAAATGTTGGAATAGATTTTCTTCATAGTTCTTTCTTTCTTCCTTTTTTTTCCCCTTAGTTCTTTAAAACAAATAAGGGGGAAAAAAAAAACAGAAAAGAAACAGGAAGAAAGAAGAGAATAGCTGACTTAAGGTTAACTCTACTCAAGAATTATTAGTGTACTTTTGCAGAATATTATAAAGATAATTATCAAAACTAATATCTTTTGGGTTGCCATGCATATGTGATCAGCATTTAACATTTCATCCTCACAGTAACCTTATGTGATATATATATTACACAGTTGTACAAATGAGGAAACTGAGGCACAGAGAAGTTACATAACTTGTCTTAAGTCATCAAGCTCGTAAGAAGCAGAGCTGGAATTTGAACTCAGTTCTGACTCTAAAGCCTGTGTTTAACCTGAATGAAAAAAAAAGGGTTGTTTTTTTTTGAAACATCTGTTACTTTAACCTTAATTTTGACAGCACTAAATATAGAAATACCTTTTCAAACTTCATCTACCCATCTGGGAAAGCCTCTATGAGAATTATATTTTCTCTTTTTATTTATTTATTTATTTATTTCTCTTTTTATTTATTTTTTCCTTAATCATCTCTTGTGATAAATATTTAATTAGCCTATGGCCATTGAGACTTCATAGATTTTTTTTTTAAAGTTGCAGGAAAATCAGTAAAAATGATGGAGGAAGGACATCTGAAAATTCATCCCTGCATAGAAGCAACAATAACAACAACAACAAAACTGGCAAAAATGGTCAGAATCAACTTCTTCTGAACTCTGGACATTTAACCAACATGCTGGCAGTAAATGGGAGAGCAATTTATTCAAGGAAAACAAATTAATTTCTGTAAGAACAATGAGATCTGTGTTGCTTTAACTTGCCCTCGACCTTTGGTCTCCATGCCAGTGGTAGCCTTGAAAAACAGCCCACATCCCTGGTACCAGAACGAGCAGCATGGACTGAGAGGTCCTTCAAAGCCTCATTCCCAAAGAACTGTCATTGTTTTACATGTCTGGTGGTCCCCTGGAAGACCTCACTTGAAAGGCTTGCCTTTGACCTGACTGAGGGCTGTCTAGTGAGAAAAGCCTCTGCTCAGGTGGCATTTCTGGAAAACATTTTCAAGCAAATATTTTAACATGGCGGTGGCATGAGGCAATGGATAACAGTTTGGGGCAAAAAACAACCCAACCGCAAAGCTTTAAAAGAAAAGCTGAGGAATGAGATGTGCACAGACACTTTGAAATATTCCAATGTATTCCTGGGAAACTGGAAGACCACAAGACATATTCCTGGGCATCTAGGAGAATAACTGTTAGCATTAATAAATGAGTTCAGCAAGGTTGTAGGATATAAGATCAATATCATTTCTACACACCAGCAATGAGTAATCGAAAAATGGAATTTAGAAAACAATTCCATGTGGAACAGCATCAAAACAAATATAATACTTAGGGGAAAATTTTACCAAGTAAGTGCAAGATTCACACTGAAAAGTACAAAACTGTTGAAAGAAATTGAAGAAGATCTAAATAAGTATAAAGACCTGCTGGATTCATGGACTGGAGGATAATCTTATTAAAATTTCACTACTTCCCAAATCGACCTATGGTTCCATTGCAATTCCTATCAAAATCCCAGCTGACTTCTTTCCAGAAATTGCCAAGCTGTTTCTAAAATTCCTATGGCAATTCAAGGAAACAGAATAACCAAAACAATGTCGGTAAAGAACAAAGTGGGAGGACTCACACATCCTGGTTTCAAAACTCAGTTCAAAGCTACTGCAATCACAGTGTGGTACTGGAATAAGAACAGACATGTAAATCAATGGAACAGAATTGACAATATAGCAATAAACCCTCATATTTATAGTCTATTGATTTTCAACAAGGGTGCCAAAACAATTCAACGTGGAAAGAACAGTCTTTTCAAATGATGCTGGGACAACTGTACATCCACACACAAAATAATGAAGCTTCACACCGTATATGAAAATTAACTCCAAATGGATCAAATATCCAAACGTAAGAGCTAAGACTATAAAACTCTTAGAAGAAAACACAGGAGTAAATCTTTATGACCTTGCTTTAGACAACAGTTTCTTAGATATGATACCAGAAGCACAAACAACCAAAGGAAAAATAGATGAATTGGATTTTATAAAAACTAAAAAGTTTGTGCTTCAAAGGACACTATCAAGAAAGTGAATAAACATATAGAATGGGAGAAAATACTACAGGTGGGAAGAATAAGATGCAGTGGGGAGAAGAAAAGTGTAGTAGTTGCTAGGTGTGACAATCTCAAAATTTTGAACTATTACAAATAAAACAGCCACCCTGAATCACCCCAAAGGGCAGACCCAAGTTATTTTTGCTTTTAGTGTTTATGCCTTTCTAAATCTGAGAAGCTGCCAGGATTCTAGTACATAGCAAAAAGTGAGGACAACACCCTCAAGTGTGTAAGCTTTTGTGTGTACATGGCTATGTAAAGGAAACCAATGCTAGCTGACTGGGGGAGCATTAGGGCGGCTCTGTGACCGCAGCTCAATTTGCCTTCATAGTGTGGACACACCTCCCACACTGATATTCTCAACAATGGGGTAAATAATTCAATAGGGATAAGGCTTTGATTTTCCTCTTATTCTCTCTTCGTGCTTATGTTCTTGGTACGATATTGATGTACCACGGACAAGCCAGCATGTGAATGTGCTCTGTCTGCTTAAGTTATATAGCCTTTCTACATTGTAGAGTCCTTCAGTTTCTAAAATCATGGAGCTTGTATTGTTAGATCCAATGAAGTGACTAAAAGAATTTTTAAAAATAAGCCATCAGTCTGGACCTGCATAGGTGAATGAAGGAGAAACACTTTAGAGTCAGAGAAAAAAAGCATACTTAACATTTAGGATTATCAACCACTGCCGGTTTTCCATAGTATATTTCATTCCTGATTTTATCTGAAAGAGATATGATGACTACCACCATTCAAAAAGTGGTACTTTATTAATAAGCTCTTGGCTCATCTTTGAGGTAGATTTCGGATTTAAAATAGACTACCACACTGCTAACCACTTCACCTGATATTTCTCAATAACATAGAGGCTTCATTCAAGAAACCTACTGACTTATAATTACCTGACACCCGGTGATGAATCAAGGATTTGTGGGGCCTGAACCTCATCTACTTTGGGAAATCCTAGCTAATAAAAACAGGCAAAGTTATAAATAGAAAAATCGCTAGGACCCCTCTCAAGACCTTGGAAGGGACCTATGCAAGTGAGGAGCCCTGAAGCCTAAGGTTCATTGAATTCAGGATAAATCCACCTCAGCTGGGGCCCTTTTCCAAACTTATTTAATGCAAGCAACTTATAAACACCCCAGTAATATGTCATTATAGGTAGTAAAATGATTTAACTCGAGGGTGGCATCTTCCCTTGGTGGCTTGCCTTTGGTAAGAGATGCAATAAAGTTTGTATCTCACCATGGCAAATGTTTCCTAAAGCAACTTAGCTTTGTCTATTAGAAAGACTTAGTCCAAAACAAAGACTTACTACACTGTGACCGTCTTTTGAAAGTAACTGTGAATGAGTCTTCGGAGTACAGTACTAATTTATTTACAACACCAGATAGTTCTGATTCTTTCACTACCTTTTTCTGTCATTTAAGAGGAGCACAAATTCCAAAGGAACAACTTGGTGCCTCTTCCATTACAAATCTTTTCTAACCTACCACCCGTTTTCTACTTCATCACCCCCCTCCCTCACCTTGTTACCCTGCTGCATAGATGCTAGAATGGCTCTCATATATGTTTTCCCATCAACATCCATATTTCTCCTTCCAGTATGAAAGCTTCTTGGGGACAAAGTCCCTGCCCTATGCGTCTTTGTATCCCCAGCACTTAGTAGAGTGTTCACAGACAGTGGGCAAGGCACTCAGTGAATGTTTTGGAATGAATTCATTAATTTTTAAACTGTGATTTATTTATTTATTTCCACAATGTATTGTCCTGTGTTGCCTACATAACTATAGTGAAACTCTGATTCTTATAAGGAACTCTTGGTGTTCTGGGATGTTTAGGAAAGGTGGTGAGTTTCAGACGTTGTACTGACGCTACTAAAACCTCCTGGTGAAGGGACCTCACGAGCCTGCTCTCCGGTGTGCTAACAGAAGAAAAACCGACCCTCGGTGCTCTCTCCCCAAGGTAGGCGTCAGCAAACTAACAAGGGAAAGGAAGGAGGCCGCTAAAGATAGGCATCTGCAGGAATTGTTAACCCAGCTCCAGACACAGCCTCAACACCTTCATTAACCCAAAATGTGGGAACTGTGTGAAACTGGATTTCTGAACCACAAGACAGGTAAGAGAGTCTTTTCCAAAGCCAGGTGTACAAGAGCTCTTTCCCTTGAGTCTAAAATCGCCTTCGGGCCATTGAACGTACCCACTATCATTTCCTTGTGCCATGAGAAATCAGAGAAGTTTTGAGCTGAAGGGGTGGAAAACCCACACTTCTTATTGAAGAGTAGTCAGCAAAGAAAACATATTGAATTAGGCCACAGCAAAGTCTTTTCTTTATATTTTTCACACTACAGCTGAACACAAACAACGTCTTTTTCCATACCTCAAAGGTTCCTATTGGCCACCGATAATTCACTTCAGCAATATATGCTTTTTTGAAAAATAATGTTCTGGGTGGCTGGGGAGAGCCCTGTGGTGGGTGTTCAGGAATTCTTTCTGCTTTACCATTTAAAAGAGCTAATGATGGTTGGGGAAGCACCCACACCCACTGAACCACACCCTGCTCAACTTAGTTCTCTGCAGCTCTGTGTTGCATACATTTTAAGCAGTTAGGAACTTTGCACATGAAAAGGAATCAAAGTGAAATTCAAAAGTGGAAGTTCCTGGACCATTCTCATATTGGAGAGGCATCCGTGGGATTCCATGACAATGCTAATCTGAGTGTTTTTGTTTGGTGCCTTTAATTGACCATGCCAAAGATCAGTACTATGGAAAGCAGAGCCTTTCATATATATGAGTTAAACAAGTCTCTTGGCCTCTTTGTACCTTAGTTTCCTCATTTGAAAAAAAAATAAATGGCTCTCAAGACATACTTTCCAGAATTCATACTGGGCTTACTTACACCCAGCTAACCAATAACTGCATGATTGCTTTTACACACAGTTGTTTACATGTATTCATCTTCTATTTCACTTACAACTTGTGTAAAAACTGCATTCCATGCCAGGCCTGAAACGTTCCAAAGCTCAGTTCTGTGAGTAAATTGCAACCAAGATTTCTACCAAAAAAGACACGAGCAAAAGAATTAGAAAAACAGATATTCTTTCAGAACATTTATCCATTGGCAATAATTCTCATTTATATATGATGAAACGTAACATCACTACTCCCTCCATACACTAAAGAAATCTCACTGTGGGAGATATTATGATTTATACTTTCATGATTATATATGTGGTGCATTAGATACAAAATACTAAATGCTCATTAAATACTTGTGTTAAGTGATCTTTATTTCTCTAGCTAGGCAGCACTATTGACAGTTTGGGCTGGATAATTCTTTGCTGTGGGAGGCTCCCCTGTACACTGTTGGATGTTTAGTAGCATCTCTGGTCTCTGTCCACTAGATGCCAGTAGCGTATACAGTTCTGACAAGCAAAACTGTCGCCAGACACTACCAAGTGTCACCTGTGTGCAAACTCACCCTGGTTGAGAACCACTGCTCTTGATCCTGGGGGATGTTGGATGCTCAGCATGATCCTGCTCTGTGCTGGAACTGTCACCTCGGGATACAATGGAGACTGAGCTACAACTTCCTTAAGGAGCTCTGGAGGCTGAGGTGGGGTCTTCTGCTGGACTGGAGAAGGTTCAACCTCTTTAGTGACCTGTGGATTTATGGGAAGTGCCAGAGCCAGAGATTTAACAGTGACCTTGTACAAGTGTGACTGCTGAGCTTCATTTACCCCATGATGAACACATGGTCAAACTACAACCTCCTTAAGTGTCTCCAAAGGCCGGGCGAGGGCCTCCTGAGGACTTGAAGTTTCTAGTTCCTCAGGGGCCTCTGAAGGCTGAGATGGAGCCTCCTGCGGAAGTGGAGGTGGTTCTACCTCCACAGTGGGCTCTGCATGCTGAGCCTGGGCCTCTGCCTGGGGTGAAAAAGATTCAACGTCCTCAGGGGTCTGTGGATGCTGAGCAGGGGCCTCTTGATGAGGTAAAGATTCAGCCTCCTCAGTGAGCTCCGGATGACGAGTTGGGGCCTCCTGCTGGGATGCAGAAATATCTCATCCTCAGCAGAAGACTCCCTGTCGTGTAGCTTTTGGGTCATGTGTTCCTTGCGTGTGGCGCTGAGAGGCCTATACATACCCCTAAGCCAAAGTGGCCGCCTTCTCCCGAAAAAGCCCTCCTAGAACACAGAAAGGGAAATATTAATTCTGCATCTCCCCTGCTTTCTCTGGCCACAGTACTTTATATCCTCCTCACATCTACCTGACTCTCACTTTCCCCTGAGCTTCTCTTACGCAGCAGAAATCCAAAAAAGCCCCTTGGAGGAAAACACACACTGTTAGTGTTGCATGTCACTTTTCATCTCTCTCACAATGTGTTATCTCTGCTTTCATTAGGACTAAATGGGGACCTCAGTCCATAATCACAATGAGCAAAATCACCACAGACCCGGGATCATGAAAATCATTGCATGCATGCTGGCCTTCCAGAAGTTCTCTGTGTCTGTCCAAAATGGACCCCAAGTGTCTCTGGAGAGACATTTGTATGTGGCTTAGCATGGAGCATAGGCAGGATTTTCAGCCCCGTTCACCTTTCTTTGCCCTTGGCCAACTGCCCTCGTGCAGTGAAAACACTTGCACAACGGCACTGGGCAGAAACTCGTTACTCCCTTAGACGCGCTTCACACCAGTCCGCTTCGGACTTAGTCGCACATGCAGCATTTGCTGCGGGTGTGGGTGTGGGGAGAAGGTGATTTTATTTTCCTGGCTGCTCTATCCTATACGTTGAATCACACCAAGTAAACACCTGAACCCAACGAGCAAAGTCATCTATAGCTCTCTGACTTTCACTCTGCAGGCTGTCACTCAGGTGTCAGTGAATTGTGGAATCCGTTTAAAGGCCACGACCAGCAGGGAAGCACAAAATACTCTTTTTGAATACAAATAGAAGAGAAAAAAATCACAGTGCACAATAAGTTTGTTTCAGAAACTACTTATGTCCATATAGTATGTGTCTACTCAACTGTGACCTAAAACGTAGCTCACAGCCCAAGCACAGTGTGTGATCAGTGGAGAAGTCCTCAGTGGAAAGGGACCATCTTCTTCTTGGTAATCACCAGCAGTATGACCATGGGGCAAGGTAGTTTCCCTTTCTCTTTCTCCAGTTCCTTATTACAAAAGGAAGAGACAAACTACTGTCTAAAGTTTCTCCCGGTTAAAATTCTATGAGGTTTGGATAAAGGGAATAGAGAGTAGGGGCCTGAAAAACAGTAGGATGAGAAGGGAAGTTTTCTTGCCACTTTCCAGAAGGGACTCATATGTTCTACCTTTTGTCAGCTTTGAGTGAGGCCAGCCCCTAAATCCCCAACCATGTGGCCCTCCCTACCCCAGAGCCTCCTAGAAGGCCTCTGGCCTGGCCTGATGCCTGGGAGCCAGGCATCCGCCCAGCAGGAACAGGTACAACCAAAACCTCTCCCCGTCCACCCTCTTTCCTTAAAGGACTAGTGAGAGCAGATGAATGTGTGCCAGTCCTGTTCTAACTCAGCTTGGGCTGCGGAGCTAATTCTGCTGAGAAATAAACTAGGGTAAACCATTAGGGTAATCAAGCGTTCTTCCTGCCTTTGCTGAGGAAACTGAAATAGATGAGTTCTAAGTTCTCCTCTAGTTGTAAATTTCTGCTTTCAAAGACCAATATTTACCTTCTGCTTCTTTTTCTATCTTCCTCTTTTGCAATTCTAGGAGAAGAAATCTGTTTTGAAAGAAAACAGGATCATGATTATCCATTACAACTATTTCCAAATCCTTATTCATTCCTTTTGACTTTAAATCTTATCTATCCAGTAAGATGACAACTCTTTCAAGGAAAGGAATTCTACCCTGTTTAAGAATCCTTTGACTCTTCCACAGTACCTAACTTAGGGTCTTGCATGCAGCTGGCGATATATTTTATTGACTGTTTTAGATAACGTTCAACAGATAATTCCTAATAAAAACTCTCAGAAGTAGGAAAAGAAAATAAAAGTATCTGGCAGAAACCTAAGCATTGTTCTAAAGTCAAGAACAAGAGTAGGATGCCCAATCATTACTGCTACTATTGAGCACTGTGGAGGAGGTCTTAATCAGTACGATAAGAAAAACGAAGTATTGGAAAGAAGAGACAAACATATCTGCATATGAAACAAGGGACCCAAAAAGACCAAAAGTATCAACTGAAATTTTATTGGAAGTAACATGAGTAAGATGGCTCCATACAAAATCAAGAGATCAACATATTAGCCTCAATAGCTTTCCCATATAACACAACTAACTAACTAAAAAACAGAAGGAACCTCCCGTTCACTATATCAATACAAATGCATAAAGCACCTAGGAATAAATTTAGCCACAAATTTGTAAGACCTATGTGATGAAAATATTAAAACTTTTTTGAAGGACGTTAAGAAGTACTTACATGGCATGAGATACCATCCTCCTAGAATGTTGTAAAGAGGTCAATTCTCTTCAAATGAAACTAAAAATTCAATGCAATCCATTTTATAGCCAAAATAATTTTTAAATAAAACCTGGCCAGCTGACATTTGGTAGAGAATATATGTAAGAATAGTTATGAGATGTATGCAAAAGAAGGTCAAAGAGTAGGACCTTGCCCTACCAGATATAAAATATGTTATAGAGCAACTGGAAGTAAGCAGTGTGATATCAGTACTGGTACAGGACAAGATAACTGGATCACAGAACAGCATCCAGATGAAGATAGCATATTAGACCAGGGAAGAAGGAATAAACCATTCAGTGAAAGATTTGAAAAGCATCAGATCTTCATGTAGGGGGAAAAAGTTAGATCCCCTACCTCAACCACACGAACAAACAAATACAACAAATTCTGGACAGATTATAAAAGTACTTGAAGAAAATATTAGAGATGGTTTTTACGTCACGAGGTGACAAAGGCCTGGCTAACAAAACCCACCCCACATGAGCCATGAGGAGACGACAGGCAGATATGGTGGCAGACTGTCAACACACCTCCTACTCTTCACAGCCCTTGCCCCCTTTTCCCCTGGACTGTTTGTCTGCTTCTTGTTGACTTATAAAACTCTTGGGAGTTCCCTGGTGGTCCACTGGTTAGGGCGTGGCTCTTTCACTGCTGTGGCCCGAGGTTCAATCCCTTGTCAAGGGACTAAGATCCTGCAAGCTGCACAGCATGGCCAAACCCCACCACTTCGAAACAAACAAACAAAAACTCTTTATGGTAAAGAAATACTGGCTTTCATTGAATTTCAGTGTTTCGAATATTTCCAGTGTTTTTGTCTCTAAGGAGACAAGACAAAAGAGTGGAGTAGGGAGCACCAGCTTTGCAGTCGGGTGAAACTGCCTTCTGCTTTGGGTTTGGCCGCTGGGGCCTTACACTGATCTCCTTCATCTATGAGGGAGGGATAGTAATATCATCCTCACAGGACTGTGGGCTTTAAATCAGACAATATATGGAAAACTCTTCATCTTATGCTCGGCATGAATCAGTGCTAAGCTGGTATCACAGACAAGATGGTGGAATATATCAAAGGCTCTGCTTGTGGCATCAGGCTCTGAAGGCTCTTTCCCACCAGAAGATTATAGAAATATTGCTTTTATTTTCTTCTAATACCTTTATGTGGTCTTTTTTCACATTTATGGATATATGTTTATTTAAGATGAAACATGGGGATCTGCTATTTACCCCCCAAATACTTAGGCAGCTATTCTATCACCATTTATTCATTTTCTTCCGCTGACTGCAATAGTAAAACATGACATTTCAAAAGTCTTAAGAACACAGGGGCCTATTGCTGGACTCTATCCTACTTCAAATAAATATTCGGTTGAATTATTCCTCACTGTGGAATTGACATAACGCCTCATCTCTCTTCCGTTGAACACCATTATTGTCTACCATAGGAAGGACACTGCGTGGCCCCTGTCCTCCAAAAGCTTATCGTATATGTGGGGAGAGGAAATAACGGTTAGGACTCCTCGCTTTCACTGCCGAGGGTACAGGTCCAATCCCTACTTGGGGAACTAAGATCACACAGGCCCAAACAAAACAAAACAAAACAAAACAAATGCAAGAAGTTGAAAACAAGAAAAAGGGGACTTTACAGAAATTCTAAAAATGCCAAAGGCCATATGCCACCTGAGATGTAGAGGGTACAGTCTGGGCAATGGCCAATGACTAGCAAGCTAGTCCCCAGCCTCCTAGGCTCAGAAATCATACTCTTCCTCACCAAGCGAGAACTCACGTCTTCCTGTTGTGGCAGTCTCACTTGAGCAATATCACAGGATTGATCAAACATCAGAATGCCAAATTATTACTTGACAATGAGAAATACATCTGTTCTACACACAGGGCATCTGTGTCTACACAAGCAGAGAATTACCTTCTGTGGGGACAGGCCTCCGTGGCACACTGAAGCACAATCACAGAATCGAAGGCTACTTGGTGACAACAGAATTAGAAAAGGAATCAGCCGAGTCCAGAATTTAATGGGAAGGCCTGAGGTAACTGGATCCATCCATCTCCTCAACAGGCAGCCTGGCTAGTGGGCCTGACTCTGCAGTTATGCTGCCTAAGGTGCCATCTCTACTCTTGGGCAATGTGAGGATGGGCACTGCCCATGTTGGTCTCTCCTCACCTTTTCTATGCTTTCACTAGTGACCAACCCTCCTGCAGATAGACACATTTCTCTTTAGAAGTTAGTACATCATGTCAGGTTTGATTCAAGTGTGATAGGCCAGGAAGCCATTGGTCCTTACACATCTCTGCTCAGCTCCATGATGTGCTGACCTTGGTGGTTCTCTCCTGGGGGGCTGCCTTTCAAAAAACTGCTTACCACTTTTGTGAGTTCTGAGGGGAGGGGACTGCTTTGCTATGGCCCCTCAGAAATGGTGACAAACCTCACAGGACTAGGATCAGGAGGGCTGGAGTATTCAGGGAAGGCTTTACAGAGAAAGATATCTGAACTTGAGTTGGCTTTTCAGAGATTCATAGGAGTTCCACAGGCAAAGCAAAATAAAGGAATTTTCGATGGACAAAGGCACAGACAAAAGTAGGAATGGGTATGGTGTAACTAGCGTATAGTGAGGAGCTGCTTTGGCTGGAATGGAGGGCTGCCATTACAGGAGAAAAGATAACTAAAGTAATGTGGAGTGGTAGGGTAGAATCAAGACTGTCAGCCTATTAAAATCACTCTTTTAATGTTAGCAACTGCCTGCTGGAAAAGTAAGAAACCACTATGTAACTGAACAAAAGGTAAACAGGCTAGCTCCAGGAATAGGCTACTATAACTATTTGAGGGTAGCCTGCTGCAAGATTTTACTTGCAGTGTTTTAATGGAACCTATCTACACAATTCCTAATACACCGGAGAAGAAAGCTGCTAAGTAAACCTGAGGAGTTGACGAGATCACACTTTTGTCTTTTAGGCATGTCCTTTTAGCCCTCCCAGGGTGACTGATAGCTCCTTGAGTATGGAGATCCTATATCTCTCATCACTTCAGCCAAGAAGGAAAGAAATCAACGGTAGAATGAGAGTGACTGGTGAGTACCTCAAATCAGCATACTTTCTTGAGTTGAAGAAAATTTACTATCATGTCAACTCTGGCCTTCTTATAAACTTCACTTGTCAAAATAGTCCAATAGCTTGTTATCATGGATCCAATTCCATAGGGATCTCCTGGGAGTGAAGTTCCTTTTAAAAATCCTGTGGGGACTTCCCTGGTGGTGCAATGGTTAAGGATCCGCCTGCCAGCACAGGGCACACAGGTTCGATCCCTGGCCTGGGGAGGTCCCACATGCTGCGGAGCAACTAAGTCAGTGTGCCACAACTCCTGAGCCCGTGCAGCTACAGCCCGTACTCCACAACAAGAGACGCCACCTCAGTAAGAAGCCCATGCACCGCAATGGAGACCCAACGCAGCCAAAAAAAAAAAAAAAAAAAAAAAAAAAAAAAAAAAACACACACACACACAAAAACATCCTGGGAATATACTTTTCATTAAAAGAACAAAGTGTATGTCAGTCCTCATGGCTAAAGGGAAGAATCAAGTAGTAGCATGTGGAAAGGTGGATTTGATTCTCAGTTTCTGGGTTCTGAATCTGAATTAATTATTGTCCTTACCTCAATGAGACAGAGAATTCTAACACAAATCGTCACTACTACAGGTACAGATACTGCCAAGATGAGTTTGTTGTTATAGTCATAACCTGGAACTTCTTTTGTGAGCTAAAGAAATATATCACAATTTTTAAAAACAAGGAGATAGAAGGGATGAAAACTTACGATTCTTCATCCTATTCTAAACGATAGCTAACTATTCTTAAACTACTATGAAACCCAATCCTTCCAGGCGAGTAGCTTCTATAAGAACAAGCCAAATTTAATGTTATTAGTCTTATCATTAGCATTTTCTTCTACAATTTATCTACAATTTATTTATCTTGTGTTATGTCCTTTTCGCGCCTACCCTAGGAATAGTGACACACTCTCTCAATGAGCAAAGTTGGAGATCACTGTCTTAGCCCGTTTCATGGCTGAAGATAAGATACTGACTAGGAGCCCGTGGTATTCCCGCTTGGGCACGTTAATGGCATGTCCTAAACTGAGTAAAAGTCCAAGTCCCACGTGTCAGGGGTTATCCTCACCTCACTTGACTCCTGCTCTTTCTGCTCACTCTGGGCTTCTGTGCTCTCACTGATAGAGTTGTCAGCTTTCCACTGGTCCATATCCCATTCCGCTTTGGATACATTTACTTCTTGCTGCTTGCTGAGAAGCTTCATCAGGAGGCCTGTTCTAGAGATGAGGTTGGCACAGGCCAGCTGCACGTGGGTGTCCGAGCAGTCTATTTTCAAAGTCTGGATAACATGAGAAATGAGCCTTTGCACGTCATTGTTGGGGATGAGGGACCAGAGCTGCTGGTTTAGCTGAGTTTCAACTTGATCACCCGGGGATGCGAGCCCTGGGAAAGTGAAGCCTGTGGGCTTAGAGGATAATTCAGTGACCATGTTGTGGTGCTCCCATTGTGTTTTGTTGCTGTGTTGAACAGCTGGCATACTGTTGTCTGCAGCGACAGTAGAATGTGCAGTGGAGACGTTCCTATGGCTAGTGTTTCCAGGGCCGGTTCCTCCTGGCAGAGTAGCGTTTCCTGTAGAAATAATTGCTTCAGAAACATTTTGTGCAGTATTGTTTTCTGAAGTAGTGTTTTCTGCAGAAGGGTCTGAAAGAGAAAATAATTCTGGAAAAGGATTTTCCTGAGAAGTCACTTCTCCTGAAGATGAAACAGCCTCTCGTGGAGGGGAATTTATGAGACTCCTCACGACAGAGAACGGAGGGCTTGCAAGCATCACTCTATCAAGTGAACTTTTCTTTCTGAACTTTCGACTCCCTTTTTTCTTTTTTCTTTTTGTTTCTTTTTGCGGTACACAGGCCTCTCACCGTTGTGGCCTCTCCCGTTGTGGAGCACAGGCTCCGGACGCACAGGCTCAGCGGCCATGGCTCACGGGCCCAGCCGCTCCACGGCATGTGGGATCTTCCCGGACCAGGACACGAACCCGTGTCTCCTGCATCGGCAGGCGGACTCCCAACCACTGTGCCACCAGGGAAGCCCCTCGATGCTTTTTAACTTTGGGTTTTCTGTGGACCCGATGAGACCTAATTTTATGGAAGATGTATTTTTTTTTCCAGAATGTGAGATTAATTCGAAGTCCTTAATATTTCTAACTCTTGCCTTTGCATCTTCGAAAACATGAATAGCGTTGGATAAGTCTTTTGATTTGCTTTTAACCTCAGATGGGGATTTTGGCGGGATGGAGGCACAAGGCCTGCCCTTGAAGTACGGTTTGAGGGGAGAGGAGCCTGCGGCCTTGTGTTCCTTTATGAATGAAGACTCTGCATCGGAGGACTTTCCCACCAGCTTCCTGGGCCTCTGCACCATGAGGAGCTGTTTCAGCTTTCTTGGGGATGGCCTCCTGAGCTTTCATTCTTTGGCAGTGTTCGCCACAGATGGCTGGGCATTCTGTTTCCTCCTGACGCTCTCATCTCCCACTGCTTTGAGGTGCATTTTCTGTATGCCCCTTGAGGACCTTGTTCACTCTCACCAGCTTTTCCTCTGTACTCTCAATCTTTGCTAGGCTGTCTGTCTGTCTGTGGTTGGGCAGTTTCTAATTTCTTTTGAAAGATGTAGCGTGTAAACATGGCACTTAAAAGGTTGCAACGCGTACACGTGGCAGGTTTTTCTTCCTTTTTAACCTCATCAATTTTTTCTTGAGTTTCTGCATCTAACAAATTTTCCACAGAATGGAGTTCCCTCAATTTGTTTTTTTTAGTTGAATTGTTGGGTACAGGTTTAACAGAAGGGCTCCTTGTATTGTTTTTCAAAAGGCCCAGCGGCATATGTCCATCTTGTGTATTTGAAAAAAGAAGTTGAATGAATGGTAATAATGTTGATTCCACATCTCCTAGATTTCCCTCTGAGATATAAGGCAGTATGTAATTTAGTGTACTGATAATATCACTTTTATTATTAAAGTCCAGCTGCTCATTCATGAAGCCTGACAAGCTGACAGCACTGTTAGGTGAGGACATCCTGTCTGACTCAATAGTCAGCTCGGTGCTGTTGTTCTTCTTCTGGGCTTGTAACACCTTCATCAACGATCCTCCTGCATTCTCTATAGATGTTTCTTCATCTGTCAAAAGAGAAGGGACTGTTTTTGATCACTGAAGACTGATGGGACAGCCTTTTGTCAGTCCACAGCCAAAGAAATTAGGAATCAGTCAAAGTTTGAGTGCCACTTAGGAGAAAAAGAAACCCACACTTAAGCCTATGACTGGCAACAACAAAATGTGAGAAAGGTCTCTCTTGAAAAAGGGGCTATCTACTCAGAAAATTCTGTAGCGTGAAATATAGGAACTATATTCAGGATTACTCCACTGGTTCCCAGGGGCCAGTACTCAAGAAAAGCCAAGGCTGGAAGACAAATATTCCCCTAATCAGCTGGACTCTCTGCAGATCTACTGTGACTCCTCACATTCATATACCCCATCCTGTCCTGCCTCAAAGGCACGGGAGTGTGAGGCTTCCTCTCTCCACCTCTTCAGTGTGCTTGTGTTCTTGCTGCTATCACAGATCTCCACGACAACCACCGCCGCTAACAGGTCGTCATCTGGACATGTCCTTCTCCAACTACCCACTGAGTCCTTTGCTTAGTCCCTGCTTCTATATATCCCAGTCCCCGTAACAGAAGCCTCTATACAGAAAAAAACACTATGTCCGCCCTGGCTCTTTGCTAAAATTTGGGCAGGGAGCTCGGGTATAAGTTAAGAGATTTGCCAGATTGTATGCCCATGTGGAATGTTCAACAAATCAATGGAATAATACTTGAGGCCCTAAAATGTAGACGGGAAAAAGCAACTTCTGTCAGATGGCTACTTTGCTTTCAATTCATTTTACTTCTAATATTTCCAGCTCTACTTGGGGAACCATCCAAATCTTCTGACTGTGTGAAGGTAATGTGTACCAGTGTGTAGCTGGGCTTGTCTCCCAAAAGGATTAAAAGTATTTTTGGTGAGGGTCAAAGAAGGAGGGAAGGGTCATGAGAAAGGAGGAGCAGAGGCTAGCAGAGAGCCCCAAACTGGGGACAGGAGATCGGGGCCCTAGGGTCATAGCACTTAACACCTCTGATCTTGTTTTTCCTCACCTGTAAAAGGAGATTAAAAATGCTTTTTCTGCCCACTTCTGGGGGAGAAGGGAGTAATATAATTAGTAAAAAAAATGTTTGGGGGAGTTCCCAGGTGGTCTAGTGGTTAGGACCCGGCACTTTCCCTGCTGTGGCCCGGGTTCAATCCCTGCTGGGGGAACTAAGATCCCACCAGCTTGGTGGCCAAAGGAAAAAAAAAAAAAACTGTGTTGAAAAATCAGCAATATTGTCTTTATATAAGTGGCAAAGTGTTATTATTTATGATGTGCTCTAGATCACTGAAAGAGACCTGTATTCAAGCTACCTGGGCATGAAAGCACATTTTGGAAGTCATCAAGTTAGTGCCCATAAATCTAATATATAGAAAAATCGTTGAAAGCCCCTGAGTGTTTTGTGGATAGAAAAACTTGCGATTCAGAGCAAGTTCAGAGCTGGACAGTCAAAGAAATAACTAGCTCTCCCATGCATTAGAAGGGCTTGGTAGCAGCTTCTGGTTATGGAACCAGAAACTCTCAGGCTCCAGATAGGACATAAAACAGCATCACTTGCACTCTTTATAAAATTGCAGAAACAAACCAAATAAACAAAAATATATTTACACCTGTCTTATAAGACAAAGGGTACTTGAGACCTAATGTATATAAAATCAGTTTACAAACTGTGATGTACTATGTGAATAAGTTGTCATTTGCAGAGAGGGCAGCATAGGATATGTGGCCATTAATGTGAATTCCCTTCCCCCTTCCATTCCTTTCTCTGGTTCCTTTACATATGCAGATCAGTTACATTATGAAGCTAATAATGTAACTGAGCTCTTCTTAGCTTAATAATGTAACCAAGAATCTGATTTTTAGCAAGGGGGTAATTCTTAGAAATTTAGGGAGCTGGAACTCTAAATGAATGTATTAAAATAATGTAATTACATCATTAGTTTTAAAATGTACCATCCTTGATTAAAAATAAAAAATTAAATTAAAAATTAAAAATGTATTATCCCGCAATTGAGACTCACCACAACGTGTGACGTCCCTCAGGCGTTCACTGTCACAACGCAGCTTGACTGTCTCACAGACAACCTCAATAGTATTTTTAAATTGGCAGAGGCAGCAGGCCCTACGGCTGGGTAAGATCCTATAAATGGAAACACAGGTAATTAAATTCGTGGTAAAAGAGTTACCTGAGTAGGTAGAAGAGGTAGGCCAAGGCCACCACAGACCAGTGCAAAAAGGAGTTCTTGGGGCATATGGACTATAGAACTGGATAGGGGCCTGTTGCCCAATTGCTGCCCTTGACTGTGGGAAATAAATATAGAGGAGGAGAGAGGTGCCCAACAGAAGGATTAGGATGGCAGTAGGTATGATATGCCTAGAAAAAAGGGAATAGCGATTAGAATTGGGTGACACTGATCTGTCGTTTAATTCAGAAGTATCTCCTTCCAACCCGAAAGCCTCACTTTGGGTTGAGAGTACACAGGAAGAAGGCAGACTTCTAAGAAGAGTATGAATAAGACCCCACATTCTGGAGTCACTTTCTCAGTTCCTATTTGTGAGGAGTAATATATTAGAAATTATTCTAGTAATAAAAAAGCATCATGTGGCTAAACAATAACAGAGATCGCATTGACCAAATCTGGACAAAAGGAACATTCCAAAGAATAACATTATCATTATAATAAGGTATAACACAGTTAATTGGAAAAAAAGCACATGAGTTCATAATGATACTCCAAATGAAAAGTGGGGGAGCTCTTCTTTACAGAATAATGTCAGCTAATAAATGCAAAAGGAAGGATAGAATTAGGAAAATGTTATTTTGCAACTATCAATGTAATAATCGATTCAGACAAGGATTATCATTGATGCACAGTTGGGTGAAGAGTTGTTTGAAAGTAGGATCTTCACTGATCCCAAGGATCACCCCACATATTATTTATCAATTACCAAGGGGAAAAGTAACTTTACAATGGAGAGATATGGAATAGGCCACCTTAATCAAGTGATCAAACTTAGCACTGGGCCACCTCAAGTGATGAAGTATGAAGAATACATCACCTATATAGTATTCTTCCCCAAAATGTTTACTTTGAATCTAATGAGGAAACAGACAAATACAGATTGTGGGGCAATTTACAAGACAACTGGCTTAGACTCTTCAAAAAAGCCAATGTCATAAAAGACCAAAAAAAAAAAATAGTAGGGAAAAATTCTAGATTAACGGAAACACAGACATGACATGCAATGCCTAATCTTTAATTGGATCCTGTATCAAAACAAAACAGACTTAAAGAATGTTATTGGCTTCTGGCCAAGATGAAGTACAAGGGCCAACTTAACCTCCCAGCTGAAACAAGAAAAAAAAAAAAATCAGATGGAACATATGAAACAACAGTTTTCAAGAAACTGAACCTCAGGCAATACATTTCAGTGATTCCCGAGGAGATGGGAAATAAATGAAGTGATCCCTATAATTGCCCTTACTTCTCTGAGAGAGTATCCACGTCATGGTACAGGGAAGAGAAGTCCAGACAGAGACTAGTGGGCTCCCTGACAGACGAAATGGAGATAAGGGTCTGGGAAAACCAAGGTAACTAGAGTTCACAAAGCAGAGTATCAGAGAGAAAAGAAGTGCACAGACAAAGAACTCTGGAGATATGCAGAGGGATCTCTTGAGAATTCAACAAAGCATGGGTCAATACATTTGTGTGAGGAATAACTTGATGCCAGGAAAAGAACCACATGAAAGGATTAATAAGAAGAACAACTGGATATCACACAGGGTTGTAGGAATAGTACCTGTTCCTACAAGTCAGACTGGAAAACCTCATGATACTCAGAAAGGACTTGTCTCAGTAGTTGCAAATAATGAGCTCCAGACTAAAGGCTACTTGGACTCCTACCCAACGAACCTTAAAAGCTAGACCTAAAAGAATACAATTGTTTTGAGTAACCTAATTTCACCCAAAACAAAGCCCAGGCATTTTACAGGAATATAAATATACATAGCACACAATAAACTAAAACTCACAATATCTGGGATCATATGAAAAATTGCCAAGCATGCAAAGAAGTAGGAAAATATGACCCATACTGAGGAGAAAAGGCAATCAATCAACAATAACCCATAATCTATACAGATGTTAGAATTGGCAGAAAAGACCTTTTAAAAAGTTATTATACATGAAGAAAAGTTATTATAACTGTATTTCATATGTTAAAAAACCCAGACTAAACCCTGAAAATGTTAAGTACAGGCATGGAAAATGTAAAACAGACCTAAATTGAGCTTCTAGAGATTAAAAACAATGTCTAAATGAAAAAGATATTGCAGGAGGTTAAAGGCTAATTAGACATGGCAGAAGGTCAGTGAACATTAAGGCATAGCAACAGAAACGATCCAAAATGAAACAAAAGGAGTAACAAAACAACAACAAAATGAATAGAGCCTCAGTGACTTGTGCAACAACTTCAAGTGGCCTAATACCTGTGTACTTAGAGTCCATGAAGGAGAGGAGAAATATAAAAATTTGAAGAAATAATAGCCAAAATTTTTCCAAATTGGTAAACACTATAAACCCACAAAGTCAAGAAGATTAATGAACTTTAAGCAGAAGAAACATGGACAAAACTACACCAAGGCACAGAAAATAATCGAATTGCTCAAAACCAGCAATAAAGAGAAGAATTTAAAAGGAGCCAGAGGAAAAAATTATACACTACATGCAGAGGAACAAAGATAACAATGACAGCAGAATTCGTGCTTGAAAAATCGTAAACGAGAACTCAGTGGAATAACATCTTTAAAGTAGTGAATTGAATTCTATCAAGCTAGAATTTTATACCCACATCTGTCAAAACAAAAGCAAAATAAAGACTATCTCAGACATACAGAAGCTGAAAGAATTCATTGCTGGTAGACTTTCACAATAAGAAATGTTAAAAGAAGTATTTTTAAGCAGAAGGAAAATGACACCAGATTGGAATATGGATCTACATAAAAGATTAAGAATACTGGATACATACAACAATGAAGACCCAATTCAACCAAAAATAAATAAACAAATTAAGAAAAGAAGGGAAAAATCATATAATCACTGCAATAGATGCAGGAAAAGAATGAAAACATCTAACATACATTCCTGATTAAAGAAAAAAAAAACAGCCCTCAGTAGACTAGGAATGGAAGGAGACTTCCTCAACTTGATAAATGACTTCTACAAAAAACCTAACATCATACTTAATGGTGAAGGACAAAGTACTTTCTCACCAGGATCAGGAACAAGGCAAGGATATCTGCTCTCATTGCTTCTATGTGACATGGCACTGAAGGTTCTAGCCAGTGCAATAGGGCAACAAAAAGAAAAGACACATTCAGAATGGAAAGGAAGAAGTAAAACTATCTTTATTTGCAGAGAACATGATTATGTCGAAAACCTGACAGAAGCTACGAAAATGCTACTGGAACTAATAAATGAGTCTATCAAGTTTGCAGGGTACAAGATCAACATACAAAAAGATGAATTTGTCTCAACAAACAATCAGAGATCAAAGTTTTAAAATGCTACTTATAAAAGAATCCAACATATAAAATACTTAGAATAAATCTGACAAAAGACTTGCACACTGAAAACTGTAAAATGTTGCCGGGGGAAATTAAGAAAGACCTAAATAAATGGAGAGATATAAAGTATTCATGGATCAGAAGATTCAATATTGTTGAGACATCAATTCTCCCCAAATCGATTTATACATCAAAACCCCAGTAGGCTTTCCTATAGACATTGACAAGCCAATTCTAAAATTCATATGGAAATAAAATTTAGAGTAACTAAAACAACTTTGAGAAAGAACAAAGTTGAAGAACTAACAGTAACTGATTTCAAGGATTATGAAGCTACACCTTCAAGACATTGTGATAGTAGTGTAAAGATAGACAAAAAGACCAAAGGAACAGAATACAAAGTTCTGAAGTAGAGAGATGTGGAGAACTGACTTTCAGGTTCAAAGGCATTTCAGTGGAGAAATGATAGTCTTTTCAACAAATGATGCTGGAACAACTGAATATCCAGGTGCAAAAAGAAAAAAAAATGAACTTCCATCTAAACCATATACAGAAATGAACTCAAATTGGTTCAAAGATCTAAATGTAAAACATAAAACTATAAAACGTCTAGAACAAAACAGGTGAAAAATTTTATGACCTTGAGTTCGGCAAGATTTCTTAGATACAACACCAAAAGCATAATGCATAAAAGAAAAAAACAGATAAATTAGACACCATCGAAATTAAGAATTTCTGCCCTGCAAAAGACACTCCTGAGTGAACGAAAAGATGAGTCACAGAATGGGAGAAAATACCTAGCAACTTACCTATTGGATAAAGGACTAATTTCCAGACTATAGAAAGAACTCTCAAAACTCCAGAAAAATATAGATAAAAGATTCAAAGATATACAGATGGAAAATAAGCATATGAAAAGATGTTTGACATGATTAATCATTAGGGATGCTACAGTGAGATACAACTACACACCTATTAAACTATCTAAAATTAAAAATACTGAGCATAGCAAATGTTGGCCACAACATAAAGAAAATGCAGCTCTCGTACACTGCTGGTAGAGATGTAAAATGATCAAACCACTATGGAAAATAGGTATTTTTTAAAAACTTAAACATACACTTACCAATGATGCAGCCATTCTACAGGCAGGCATTTACCCAGGAGAAATGGAAGTAAACATCCATACAAGACTTGTACACAAATATTCATAGCAACTTTATCTGTAATAGACAAAGACTCAAACAACTCAAAAGTCCATCAATGGTCAATACATAAATGGTGGTACATCCACATAAAGGAATGCTCTTCAGCAATAAACAGAAATGAATTACTGATATATACAACAATATGGATGAAGATTAAAATAATCATGCTGGGTTAGAAGCCAGTTAGAAAAAAGTATACACTGTATGATTCCATTTACATAAAATTCTAGAAAATGCAAACAGAAAGCAGATCAATGGTTGCATGGCGATTGGCAAGTGCAAGGAACGATGGGAAGGAAGAATTACAAAGAGACATTAAGAAACTTTCTGAGGTGATGGACATTTTGATTTTCGTGATGTCTTCATGGTGTGTATGTAAGTGTGTCTGTAAACACAGATTACTGCATGTCAATTATACCTCAAAAAGCTGTTAAAAGAAATGATATTAGATAAGAGAGACAATTGGGGAAATTTGAATAGCAACACTTTATTAGGTAATATGATTGTGTAGGAATTTAATTTCTTCAATACTGTGTATTAACAGTATCGTCGTTACACAGGGAAATAATTTTTAATATCCAGAGAGGAGGGCATCTAGCTGACAAGAGAGGGATCGCAATTGTGGCAGATGCTGTGGGACGCTGAGGAAGATGAGGCTAGAGCAGTGACCAATGCGTGATGGCACGGTGAAGACAGTCATTTGTCAGGTGACCTGACAAAGACGGTTGGAACAGACTGCTAAATGCAGTGCCGTTTCCGCATACTAATCTCACGCAATCCCCTCAACTAGCCTTGGCGTAACAGACAGTTTCTATTAGCTTGCCATATTGGAAGGGGGAAGGCACAATTTAAGGTGCAGTAAGCTGTGTAATAAACTGTCACAATAGGGTCCTACAGAAATAGTTTTTTAAACTGCAAAGAAATAAAACTTGACACTTCCCTCACAACATATATGAAAATTAACTCAAACTGAATCATAGACCTAAATGTAGCTATACAACGTCTGGAAGAAAACGTAGGAGAAAATCTTTGTGATTTGGGGTTAGACAGTGGGGTCTCAGAGAAAGATTTCTTAGATTAAGACGCAAAAAAGCAGGAACCATCTAAGAAAAATTGCTAAGGGACTTCCCTGGTGGTTAAGACTCCGAGTTCCCAATGCTGGGGGCCCGGGTTCGATCCCTGGTCAGGGAACTAGGTCCCACATGCATGCCTCAACTATGAGTTCACATGCCAGATCTAAGAAGCCCATGAGCCGCAACTAAGGGGCCCATCTGCCGCAACTAAGACCAGCACAACCAAATAAATAAATTAAATTAATATGAAAAATTAAGAAAAATTGCTAAATTAGGGTTCATCAAAAATTTAACACTTCTAGTTTTCAGAGACATTTTAATATAATGAAGATAAGTCACAATCTGGGAGACGATATTTACTAAACACATATCTGAGAGCAAGGACTTTTTCCATTTGCCTTTTATTTAAAGCACTCTTAAATCTCAATAAAAATATCCAATTAAAAAATGGATTTGAACAGACACTTCATTTAAAAGGATATTTGCACATGAATAGACACTCAACATCATCAGCTTTTACAGAAATGCAAAATGTGGCAAAAACCACGAGATTCAACTACACACCTACAAGAAAGGCTAAAATTTTTTAAAAAAACAAATATAAGCATCAGGTGAAGATGTAGGTCATCTGCAACTCTCATAGACTGCTTGTGTGAAAGCAACATGGCACAGGCACTTTAGAAAACAGTTCAGCAGTTTCTTAAAAAGTTCAATAGGCACTTATCATATGATGAAGCAATCCCACCCTGAGGTATTTTACCCCAAAGAAATGAAAACATATGCTCACACAAGACATATGTTCACACACACATGTGAGTGTTTTCAGAGGCTTTGTTCATAATAGCCAAAAAACAAGAAGAAACTCAAATGTGCATCGAACGATGAATGCGTAAACAAACTGTGTATCCACACAACTAGAATACTGCTCAGCGCTCAAAAGGAATGAGCTACTGACAGGTGCAACAAAACAGATGAATCTCCAAAGAGACTGGCTAAGTGAAAGAAGCCAAAAACAGAAAGCTACATACCACATGATTTCACTTATCAAATATTCTGGAAAAGGCAACATTATACGGACAAAAATCAGATTGGTGGTTGCCAGAGGCTGGTAGTGACAGGAGGATGGATTGACTACAGAGGGACATGGGGGGTCTTTTGGGAGTGCAGAAGTTTTCTTTACCTCAAATGTGGTGGTGGCTACAGAACTATACGTTTGTCAAAACACATCACACTGTATATTTAAAAAGAGTGCATTTTGTTAAATGAAAATTATACATAAATAAACCTGACTTAAGAAGATAATCAAACAAACCTAAAAATACAATTGAGTGAAAATCAATGTAAGAAAAATCAACTTACAGTGTTTCCAATTCAAGGGTCATCATGAGGATGCTTTCCATTGCGGTAAGTGACACTTGTGCTGTTCCCATGTCTCTGAAGGAGAAGCCCAAACATGCATGATATAAAACCCAAAGACAAAATTTCTAAACTGAAGAAGATACTTAACATGTGATTACTTCCACTTTGGCTTCTTACTTGCCATAGATGATAATTCCAAAGAGCTCTTTTGGAAGAAATTTAAATTTGCATCATCAAATTAATGACCTTGGTGCTGAACAGTACAATCATTTTCTATGATCCTCACTTCTCATTTTCAATTGCATCTACCTCTTTTGATCACTCTTTTTTTTAAAAAAAATAATGTACCCCTTATTCCTTTTTGCTTTCTTGGATAAATACTATTCCTATATGCATCTTCATGTTCCATATCTATATGTGTTCTTCAACACTGTTCTCATCCTCTGCTGGCTCTCTTACCCATATATATTCTTTCTTAATCCTTTTCTTTGCCAATAACTCTTATTTTCAATAACCCAGTTAAAATCTAAATTATGACTGTTTAGCCAAAGTACTCAAGTTTTGACGAAAGTAAAAAGGAGCAGAAATTATCTCATGAGCCATGAAACTCTTACAATACTTACAAAGAGTTTAATGCTGGCACTTTAAAAAGACCAGAATCTTCAACTGTTGGCAAAGGATTACGATTGAGAATTCTGAAAAATGGAATGGAATTAAAATTATCTGCATTTTCAATTACTTCCATGAAAGTTTATATTCATTTTTTTTGGTATGGAACTTGAAGGTTAAAAATATCATTTTATGTCTTTACCTATATATCACCCTTAGAATCTGTAAAACACTCTTTCACTGGGAGCTACCCCGGTCTCTAGATGATAAAGTGGAGAAGAGAAACAAACAAACATACAATAAAATAGAAAAAAAGTGGCTAGCAAAGAAAAAATATGCCAAAGTACTTTTCACGTTAAAAACCCTCGAAGTGACTATGCTGGTAGGAAGCCCTTGCTCTGTAAAAAAAGTACTATTTCTAGTGTCCTCCATAATTCAAGGTGTTTTTCTTTCATCTCTACAAATTTTGAAAAATTTCATGATTTAAACTACTCAGCTAAAGACAAAAATAAGGCTAATTCCTTAGTTCTGGAGCCAAAGAAGAGATAAATCCAAGAGCAACTGGTGAAAGCCATACTCTCATCACATAGTCCCGTGTGTATTCTTGTGCCATAGCCTTTGTTACTGTGTATGTAATCAACTGTTTACTTGTCACTCTCCTAGATTGTCAGCAACTTGAGAGCAGGGACCACACTTTATTGCCATTATTATTCCTGTGCCTGACATAGTGCCTAGTATTTACTAGGCATTTAATAAATGTTTGCTGAATAAATAAATAACATTTTGTTTATATATCAATAAAATAAACAAATTAATTTTGGGGAATAAAATTTTATTCCAAAATGTTGGAATAGATTTTCTTCATAGTTCTTTCTTTCTTTCTTTTTTTTTCCCCTTAGTTCTTTAAAACAAATAAGGGGGAAAAAAAAAACAGAAAAGAAACAGGAAGAAAGAAGAGAATATCTGACTTAAGGTTAACTCTACTCAAGAATTATTAGTGTACTTTTGCAGAATATTATAAAGATAATTATCAAAACTAATATCTTTTGGGTTGCCATGCATATGTGATCAGCATTTAACATTTCATCCTCACAGTAACCTTATGTGATATATATATTACACAATTGTACAAATGAGGAAACTGAGGCACAGAGGAGTTACATAACTTGTCTTAAGTCATCAAGCTCGTAAGAAGCAGAGCTGGAATTTGAACTCAGTTCTGACTCTAAAGCCTGTGTTTAACCTGAATGAAAAAAAAAAGGGTTTTTTTTTTTTTTTTGAAACATCTGTTACTTTAACCTTAATTTTGACAGCACTAAATATAGAAATACCTTTTCAAACTTCATCTACCCATCTGGGAAAGCCTCTATGAGAATTATATTTTCTCTTTTTATTTATTTATTTATTTATTTCTCTTTTTATTTATTTTTTCCTTAATCATCTCTTGTGATAAATATTTAATTAGCCTATGGCCATTGAGACTTTATAGATTTTTTTTAAAAAGTTGCAGGAAAATCAGTAAAAATGATGGAGGAAGGACATCTGAAAATTCATCCCTGCATAGAAGCAACAATAACAACAACAACAAAACTGGCAAAAATGGTCAGAATCAACTTCTTCTGAACTCTGGACATTTAACCAACATGCTGGCAGTAAATGGGGGAGCAATTTATTCAAGGAAAACAAATTAATTTCTGTAAGAACAATGAGATCTGTGTTGCTTTAACTTGCCCTCGACCTTTGGTCTCCATGCCAGTGGTAGCCTTGAAAAACAGCCCACATCCCTGGTACCAGAACGAGCAGCATGGACTGAGAGGTCCTTCAAAGCCTCATTCCCAAAGAACTGTCATTGTTTTACATGTCTGGTGGTCCCCTGGAAGACCTCACTTGAAAGGCTTGCCTTTGACCTGACTGAGGGCTGTCTAGTGAGAAAAGCCTCTGCTCAGGTGGCATTTCTGGAAAACATTTTCAAGCAAATATTTTAACATGGCGGTGGCATGAGGCAATGGATAACAGTTTGGGGCAAAAAACAACCCAACCGCAAAGCTTTAAAAGAAAAGCTGAGGAATGAGATGTGCACAGACACTTTGAAATATTCCAATGTATTCCTGGGAAACTGGAAGACCACAAGACATATTCCTGGGCATCTAGGAGAATAACTGTTAGCATTAATAAATGAGTTCAGCAAGGTTGTAGGATATAAGATCAATATCATTTCTACACACCAGCAATGAGTAATCGAAAAATGGAATTTAGAAAACAATTCCATGTGGAACAGCATCAAAACAAATATAATACTTAGGGGAAAATTTTACCAAGTAAGTGCAAGATTCACACTGAAAAGTACAAAACTGTTGAAAGAAATTGAAGAAGATCTAAATAAGTATAAAGACCTGCTGGATTCATGGACTGGAAGATAATCTTATGAAAATTTCACTACTTCCCAAATCGACCTATGGTTCCATTGCAATTCCTATCAAAATCCCAGCTGACTTCTTTCCAGAAATTGCCAAGCTGTTTCTAAAATTCCTATGGCAATTCGAGGAAACAGAATAACCAAAACAATGTCGGTAAAGAACAAAGTGGGAGGACTCACACATCCTGGTTTCCAAACTCAGTTCAAAGCTACTGCAATCACAGTGTGGTACTGGAATAAGAACAGACATGTAAATCAATGGAACAGAATTGACAAGATAGCAATAAACCCTCATATTTATGGTCTATTGATTTTCAACAAGGGTGCCAAAACAATTCAACGTGGAAAGAACAGTCTTTTCAAATGATGCTGGGACAACTGTACATCCACACACAAAATAATGAAGCTTCACACCGTATATGAAAATTAACTCCAAATGGATCAAATATCCAAACGTAAGAACTAAGACTATAAAACTCTTAGAAGAAAACACAGGAGTAAATCTTTATGACCTTGCTTTAGACAACAGTTTCTTAGATATGATACCAGAAGCACAAACAACCAAAGGAAAAACAGATGAATTAGATTTTATAAAAACTAAAAAGTTTGCGCTTCAAAGGACACTATCAAGAAAGTGAATAAACATATAGAATGGGAGAAAATACTACAGGTGGGAAGAATAAGATGCAGTGGGGAGAAGAAAAGTGTAGTAGTTGCTAGGTGTGACAATCTCAAAATTTTGAACTATTACAAATAAAACAGCCACCCTGAATCACCCCAAAGGGCAGACCCAAGTTATTTTTGCTTTTAGTGTTTATGCCTTTCTAAATCTGAGAAGCTGCCAGGATTCTAGTACATAGCAAAAAGTGAGGACAACACCCTCAAGTGTGTAAGCTTTTGTGTGTACATAGCTATGTAAAGGAAACCAATGCTAGCTGACTGGGGGAGCATTAGGGCGGCTCTGTGACCGCAGCTCAATTTGCCTTCATAGTGTGGACACACCTCCCGCACTGATATTCTCAACAATGGGGTAAATAATTCAATAGGGATAAGGCTTTGATTTTCCTCTTATTCTCTCTTCGTATTTATGTTCTTGGTACGATATTGATGTACCACGGACAAGCCAGCATGTGAATGTGCTCTGTCTGCTTAAGTTATATAGCCTTTCTACATTGTAGAGTCCTTCAGTTTCTAAAATCATGGAGCTTGTATTGTTAGATCCAATGAAGTGACTAAAAGAATTTTTAAACATAAGCCATCAGTCTGGACCTGCATAGGTGAATGAAGGAGAAACACTTTAGAGTCAGAGAAAAAAAGCATACTTAACATTTAGGATTATCAACCACTGCCGGTTTTCCATAGTATATTTCATTCCTGATTTTATCTGAAAGAGATATGATGACTACCACCATTCAAAAAGTGGTACTTTATTAATAAGCTCCTGGCTCATCTTTGAGGTAGGTTTCGGATTTAAAATAGACTACCACACTGCTAACCACTTCACCTGATATTTCTCAATAACATAGAGGCTTCATTCAAGAAACCTACTGACTTATAATTACCTGACACCCGGTGATGAATCAAGGATTTGTGGGGCCTGAACCTCATCTACTTTGGGAAATCCTAGCTAATAAAAACAGGCAAAGTTATAAATAGAAAAATCGCTAGGACCCCTCTCAAGACCTTGGAAGGGACCTATGCAAGTGAGGAGCCCTGAAGCCTAAGGTTCATTGAATTCAGGATAAATCCACCTCAGCTGGGGCCCTTTTCCAAACTTATTTAATGCAAGCAACTTATAAACACCCCAGTAATATGTCATTATAGGTAGTAAAATGATTTAACTCGAGGGTGGCATCTTCCCTTGGTGGCTTGCCTTTGGTAAGAGATGCAATACAGTTTGTATCTCACCATGGCAAATGTTTCCTAAAGCAAATTAGCTTTGTCTATTAGAAAGACTTAGTCCAAAACAAAGACTTACTATACTGTGACAGTCTTTTGAAAGTAACTGTGAATGAGTCTTCGGAGTACAGTACTAATTTATTTACAACACCAGATAGTTCTGATTCTTTCACTACCTTTTTCTGTCATTTAAGAGGAGCGCAAATTCCAAAGGAACAAGTTGGTGCCTCTTCCATTACAAATCTTTTCTAACCTACCACCCGTTTTCTACTTCATCACCCCCCTCCCTCACCTTGTTACCCTGCTGCATAGATGCTAGAATGGCTCTCATATATGTTTTCCCATCAACATCCATATTTCTCCTTCCAGTATGAAAGCTTCTTGGGGACAAAGTCCCTGCCCTATGCGTCTTTGTATCCCCAGCACTTAGTAGAGTGTTCACAGACAGTGGGCAAGGCACTCAGTGAATGTTTTGGAATGAATTCATTAATTTTTAAACTGTGATTTATTTATTTATTTCCACAATGTATTGTCCTGTGTTGCCTACATAACTATAGTGAAACTCTGATTCTTATAAGGAACTCTTGGTGTTCTGGGATGTTTAGGAAAGGTGGTGAGTTTCAGACGTTGTACTGACGCTACTAAAACCTCCTGGGGAAGGGACCTCACGAGCCTGCTCTCCGGTGTGCTAACAGAAGAAAAACCGACCCTCGGTGCTCTCTCCCCAAGGTAGGCGTCCGCAAACTAACAAGGGAAAGGAAGGAGGCCGCTAAAGATAGGCATCTGCAGGAATTGTTAATCCAGCTCCAGACACAGCCTCAACACCTTCATTAACCCAAAATGTGGGAACTGTGTGAAACTGGATTTCTGAACCACAAGACAGGTAAGAGAGTCTTTTCCAAAGCCAGGTGTACAAGAGCTCTTTCCCTTGAGTCTAAAATCGCCTTCGGGCCATTGAACGTACCCACTATCATTTCCTTGTGCCATGAGAAATCAGAGAAGTTTTGAGCTGAAGGGGTGGAAAACCCACACTTCTTATTGAAGAGTAGTCAGCAAAGAAAACATATTGAATTAGGCCACAGCAGTCTTTTCTTTATATTTTTCACACTACAGCTGAACACAAACAACGTCTTTTTCCATACCTCAAAGGTTCCTATTGGCCACCGATAATTCACTTCAGCAATATATGCTTTTTTGAAAAATAATGTTCTGGGTGGCTGGGGAGAGCCCTGTGGTGGGTGTTCAGGAATTCTTTCTGCTTTACCATTTAAAAGAGCTAATGATGGTTGGGGAAGCACCCACACCCACTGAACCACACCCTGCTCAACTTAGTTCTCTGCAGCTCTGTGTTGCATACATTTTAAGCAGTTAGGAACTTTGCACATGAAAAGGAATCAAAGTGAAATTCAAAAGTGGAAGTTCCTGGACCATTCTCATATTGGAGAGGCATCCGTGGGATTCCATGACAATGCTAATCTGAGTGTTTTTGTTTGGTGCCTTTAATTGACCATGCCAAAGATCAGTACTATGGAAAGCAGAGCCTTTCATATATATGAGTTAAACAAGTCTCTTGGCCTCTTTGTACCTTAGTTTCCTCATTTGAAAAAAAAAATAAATGGCTCTCAAGACATACTTTCCAGAATTCATACTGGGCTTACTTACACCCAGCTAACCAATAACTGCATGATTGCTTTTACACACAGTTGTTTACATGTATTCATCTTCTATTTCACTTACAACTTGTGTAAAAACTGCATTCCATGCCAGGCCTGAAACGTTCCAAAGCTCAGTTCTGTGAGTAAATTGCAACCAAGATTTCTACAAAAAAAGACACGAGCAAAAGAATTAGAAAAACAGATATTCTTTCAGAACATTTATCCATTGGCAATAATTCTCATTTATATATGATGAAACGTAACATCACTACTCCCTCCATACACTAAAGAAATCTCACTGTGGGAGATATTATGATTTATACTTTCATGATTATATATGTGGTGCATTAGATACAAAATACTAAATGCTCATTAAATACTTGTGTTAAGTGATCTTTATTTCTCTAGCTAGGCAGCACTATTGACAGTTTGGGCTGGATAATTCTTTGCTGTGGGAGGCTCCCCTGTACACTGTTGGATGTTTAGTAGCATCTCTGGTCTCTGTCCACTAGATGCCAGTAGCGTATACAGTTCTGACAAGCAAAACTGTCGCCAGACACTACCAAGTGTCACCTGTGTGCAAACTCACCCTGGTTGAGAACCACTGCTCTTGATCCTGGGGGATGTTGGATGCTCAGCATGATCCTGCTCTGTGCTGGAACTGTCACCTCGGGATACAATGGAGACTGAGCTACAACTTCCTTAAGGAGCTCTGGAGGCTGAGGTGGGGTCTTCTGCTGGACTGGAGAAGGTTCAACCTCTTTAGTGACCTGTGGATTTATGGGAAGTGCCAGAGCCAGAGATTTAACAGTGACCTTGTACAAGTGTGACTGCTGAGCTTCATTTACCCCATGATGAACACATGGTCAAACTACAACCTCCTTAAGTGTCTCCAAAGGCCGGGCGAGGGCCTCCTGAGGACTTGAAGTTTCTAGTTCCTCAGGGGCCTCTGAAGGCTGAGATGGAGCCTCCTGCGGAAGTGGAGGTGGTTCTACCTCCACAGTGGGCTCTGCATGCTGAGCCTGGGCCTCTGCCTGGGGTGAAAAAGATTCAACGTCCTCAGGGGTCTGTGGATGCTGAGCAGGGGCCTCTTGATGAAGTAAAGATTCAGCCTCCTCAGTGAGCTCTGGATGACGAGTTTGGGCCTCCTGCTGGGATGCAGAAATATCTCATCCTCAGCAGAAGACTCCCTGTCGTGTAGCTTTTGGGTCATGTGTTCCTTGCGTGTGGCGCTGAGAGGCCTATACATACCCCTAAGCCAAAGTGGCCGCCTTCTCCCGAAAAAGCCCTCCTAGAACACAGAAAGGGAAATATTAATTCTGCATCTCCCCTGCTTTCTCTGGCCACAGTACTTTATCCTCCTCACATCTACCTGACTCTCACTTTCCCCTGAGCTTCTCTTACGCAGCAGAAATCCAAAAAAGCCCCTTGGAGGAAAACACACACTGTTAGTGCTGCATGTCACTTTTCATCTCTCTCACAATGTGTTATCTCTGCTTTCATTAGGACTAAATGGGGACCTCAGTCCATAATCACAATGAGCAAAATCACCACAGACCCGGGATCATGAAAATCATTGCATGCATGCTGGCCTTCCAGAAGTTCTCTGTGTCTGTCCAAAATGGACCCCAAGTGTCTCTGGAGAGACATTTGTATGTGGCTTAGCATGGAGCATAGGCAGGATTTTCAGCCCCGTTCACCTTTCTTTGCCCTTGGCCAACTGCCCTCGTGCAGTGAAAACACTTGCACAACGGCACTGGGCAGAAACTCGTTACTCCCTTAGACGCGCTTCACACCAGTCCGCTTCGGACTTAGTCGCACATGCAGCATTTGCTGCGGGTGTGGGTGTGGGGAGAAGGTGATTTTATTTTCCTGGCTGCTCTATCCTATACGTTGAATCACACCAAGTAAACACCTGAACCCAACGAGCAAAGTCATCTATAGCTCTCTGACTTTCACTCTGCAGGCTGTCACTCAGGTGTCAGTGAATTGTGGAATCCGTTTAAAGGCCACGACCAGCAGGGAAGCACAAAATACTCTTTTTGAATACAAATAGAAGAGAAAAAAATCACAGTGCACAATAAGTTTGTTTCAGAAACTACTTATGTCCATATAGTATGTGTCTACTCAACTGTGACCTAAAACGTAGCTCACAGCCCAAGCACAGTGTGTGATCAGTGGAGAAGTCCTCAGTGGAAAGGGACCATCTTCTTCTTGGTAATCACCAGCAGTATGACCATGGGGCAAGGTAGTTTCCCTTTCTCTTTCTCCAGTTCCTTATTACAAAAGGAAGAGACAAACTACTGTCTAAAGTTTCTCCCGGTTAAAATTCTATGAGGTTTGGATAAAGGGAATAGAGAGTAGGGGCCTGAAAAACAGTAGGATGAGAAGGGAAGTTTTCTTGCCACTTTCCAGAAGGGACTCATATGTTCTACCTTTTGTCAGCTTTGAGTGAGGCCAGCCCCTAAATCCCCAACCATGTGGCCCTCCCTACCCCAGAGCCTCCTAGAAGGCCTCTGGCCTGGCCTGATGCCTGGGAGCCAGGCATCCGCCCAGCAGGAACAGGTACAACCAAAACCTCTCCCCGTCCACCCTCTTTCCTTAAAGGACTAGTGAGAGCAGATGAATGTGTGCCAGTCCTGTTCTAACTCAGCTTGGGCTGCGGAGCTAATTCTGCTGAGAAATAAACTAGGGTAAACCATTAGGGTAATCAAGCGTTCTTCCTGCCTTTGCTGAGGAAACTGAAATAGATGAGTTCTAAGTTCTCCTCTAGTTGTAAATTTCTGCTTTCAAAGACCAATATTTACCTTCTGCTTCTTTTTCTATCTTCCTCTTTTGCAATTCTAGGAGAAGAAATCTGTTTTGAAAGAAAACAGGATCATGATTATCCATTACAACTATTTCCAAATCCTTATTCATTCCTTTTGACTTTAAATCTTATCTATCCAGTAAGATGACAACTCTTTCAAGGAAAGGAATTCTACCCTGTTTAAGAATCCTTTGACTCTTCCACAGTACCTAACTTAGGGTCTTGCATGCAGCTGGCGATATATTTTATTGACTGTTTTAGATAACGTTCAACAGATAATTCCTAATAAAAACTCTCAGAAGTAGGAAAAGAAAATAAAAGTATCTGGCAGAAACCTAAGCATTGTTCTAAAGTCAAGAACAAGAGTAGGATGCCCAATCATTACTGCTACTATTGAGCACTGTGGAGGAGGTCTTAATCAGTACGATAAGAAAAACGAAGTATTGGAAAGAAGAGACAAACATATCTGCATATGAAACAAGGGACCCAAAAAGACCAAAAGTATCAACTGAAATTTTATTGGAAGTAACATGAGTAAGATGGCTCCATACAAAATCAAGAGATCAACATATTAGCCTCAATAGCTTTCCCATATAACACAACTAACTAACTAAAAAACAGAAGGAACCTCCCGTTCACTATATCAATACAAATGCATAAAGCACCTAGGAATAAATTTAGCCACAAATTTGTAAGACCTATGTGATGAAAATATTAAAACTTTTTTGAAGGACGTTAAGAAGTACTTACATGGCATGAGATACCATCCTCCTAGAATGTTGTAAAGAGGTCAATTCTCTTCAAATGAAACTAAAAATTCAATGCAATCCATTTTATAGCCAAAATAATTTTTAAATAAAACCTGGCCAGCTGACATTTGGTAGAGAATATATGTAAGAATAGTTATGAGATGTATGCAAAAGAAGGTCAAAGAGTAGGACCTTGCCCTACCAGATATAAAATATGTTATAGAGCAACTGGAAGTAAGCAGTGTGATATCAGTACTGGTACAGGACAAGATAACTGGATCACAGAACAGCATCCAGATGAAGATAGCATATTAGACCAGGGAAGAAGGAATAAACCATTCAGTGAAAGATTTGAAAAGCATCAGATCTTCATGTAGGGGGAAAAAGTTAGATCCCCTACCTCAACCACACGAACAAACAAATACAACAAATTCTGGACAGATTATAAAAGTACTTGAAGAAAATATTAGAGATGGTTTTTACGTCACGAGGTGACAAAGGCCTGGCTAACAAAACCCACCCCACATGAGCCATGAGGAGACGACAGGCAGATATGGTGGCAGACTGTCAACACACCTCCTACTCTTCACAGCCCTTGCCCCCTTTTCCCCTGGACTGTTTGTCTGCTTCTTGTTGACTTATAAAACTCTTGGGAGTTCCCTGGTGGTCCACTGGTTAGGGCGTGGCTCTTTCACTGCTGTGGCCCGAGGTTCAATCCCTTGTCAAGGGACTAAGATCCTGCAAGCTGCACAGCATGGCCAAACCCCACCACTTCGAAACAAACAAACAAAAACTCTTTATGGTAAAGAAATACTGGCTTTCATTGAATTTCAGTGTTTCGAATATTTCCAGTGTTTTTGTCTCTAAGGAGACAAGACAAAAGAGTGGAGTAGGGAGCACCAGCTTTGCAGTCGGGTGAAACTGCCTTCTGCTTTGGGTTTGGCCGCTGGGGCCTTACACTGATCTCCTTCATCTATGAGGGAGGGATAGTAATATCATCCTCACAGGACTGTGGGCTTTAAATCAGACAATATATGGAAAACTCTTCATCTTATGCTCGGCATGAATCAGTGCTAAGCTGGTATCACAGACAAGATGGTGGAATATATCAAAGGCTCTGCTTGTGGCATCAGGCTCTGAAGGCTCTTTCCCACCAGAAGATTATAGAAATATTGCTTTTATTTTCTTCTAATACCTTTATGTGGTCTTTTTTCACATTTATGGATATATGTTTATTTAAGATGAAACATGGGGATCTGCTATTTACCCCCCAAATACTTAGGCAGCTATTCTATCACCATTTATTCATTTTCTTCCGCTGACTGCAATAGTAAAACATGACATTTCAAAAGTCTTAAGAACACAGGGGCCTATTGCTGGACTCTATCCTACTTCAAATAAATATTCGGTTGAATTATTCCTCACTGTGGAATTGACATAACGCCTCATCTCTCTTCCGTTGAACACCATTATTGTCTACCATAGGAAGGACACTGCGTGGCCCCTGTCCTCCAAAAGCTTATCGTATATGTGGGGAGAGGAAATAACGGTTAGGACTCCTCGCTTTCACTGCCGAGGGTACAGGTCCAATCCCTACTTGGGGAACTAAGATCACACAGGCCCAAACAAAACAAAACAAAACAAAACAAATGCAAGAAGTTGAAAACAAGAAAAAGGGGACTTTACAGAAATTCTAAAAATGCCAAAGGCCATATGCCACCTGAGATGTAGAGGGTACAGTCTGGGCAATGGCCAATGACTAGCAAGCTAGTCCCCAGCCTCCTAGGCTCAGAAATCATACTCTTCCTCACCAAGCGAGAACTCACGTCTTCCTGTTGTGGCAGTCTCACTTGAGCAATATCACAGGATTGATCAAACATCAGAATGCCAAATTATTACTTGACAATGAGAAATACATCTGTTCTACACACAGGGCATCTGTGTCTACACAAGCAGAGAATTACCTTCTGTGGGGACAGGCCTCCGTGGCACACTGAAGCACAATCACAGAATCGAAGGCTACTTGGTGACAACAGAATTAGAAAAGGAATCAGCCGAGTCCAGAATTTAATGGGAAGGCCTGAGGTAACTGGATCCATCCATCTCCTCAACAGGCAGCCTGGCTAGTGGGCCTGACTCTGCAGTTATGCTGCCTAAGGTGCCATCTCTACTCTTGGGCAATGTGAGGATGGGCACTGCCCATGTTGGTCTCTCCTCACCTTTTCTATGCTTTCACTAGTGACCAACCCTCCTGCAGATAGACACATTTCTCTTTAGAAGTTAGTACATCATGTCAGGTTTGATTCAAGTGTGATAGGCCAGGAAGCCATTGGTCCTTACACATCTCTGCTCAGCTCCATGATGTGCTAACCTTGGTGGTTCTCTCCTGGGGGGCTGCCTTTCAAAAAACTGCTTACCACTTTTGTGAGTTCTGAGGGGAGGGGACTGCTTTGCTATGGCCCCTAAGAAATGGTGACAAACCTCACAGGACTAGGATCAGGAGGGCTGGGGTATTCAGGGAAGGCTTTACAGAGAAAGATATCTGAACTTGAGTTGGCTTTTCAGAGATTCATAGGAGTTCCACAGGCAAAGCAAAATAAAGGAATTTTCGATGGACAAAGCACAGACAAAAGTAGGAATGGGTATGGTGTAACTAGCGTATAGTGAGGAGCTGCTTTGGCTGGAATGGAGGGCTGCCATTACAGGAGAAAAGATAACTAAAGTAATGTGGAGTGGTAGGGTAGAATCAAGACTGTCAGCCTATTAAAATCACTCTTTTAATGTTAGCAACTGCCTGCTGGAAAAGTAATAAACCACTATGTAACTGAACAAAAGGTAAACAGGCTAGCTCCAGGAATAGGCTACTATAACTATTTGAGGGTAGCCTGCTGCAAGATTTTACTTGCAGTGTTTTAATGGAACCTATCTACACAATTCCTAATACACCGGAGAAGAAAGCTGCTAAGTAAACCTGAGGAGTTGACGAGATCACACTTTTGTCTTTTAGGCATGTCCTTTTAGCCCTCCCAGGGTGACTGATAGCTCCTTGAGTATGGAGATCCTATATCTCTCATCACTTCAGCCAAGAAGGAAAGAAATCAACAGTAGAATGAGAGTGACTGGTGAGGACCTCAAATCAGCATACTTTCTTGAGTTGAAGAAAATTTACTATCATGTCAACTCTGGCCTTCTTATAAACTTCACTTGTCAAAATAGTCCAATAGCTTGTTATCATGGATCCAATTCCATAGGGATCTCCTGGGAGTGAAGTTCCTTTTAAAAATCCTGTGGGGACTTCCCTGGTGGTGCAATGGTTAAGGATCCGCCTGCCAGCACAGGGCACACAGGTTCGATCCCTGGCCTGGGGAGGTCCCACATGCTGCGGAGCAACTAAGTCAGTGTGCCACAACTCCTGAGCCCGTGCAGCTACAGCCCGTACTCCACAACAAGAGACGCCACCTCAGTAAGAAGCCCATGCACC
Organism: Mesoplodon densirostris; assembly: GCF_025265405.1. Taxonomy (NCBI): domain Eukaryota; kingdom Metazoa; phylum Chordata; class Mammalia; order Artiodactyla; family Ziphiidae; genus Mesoplodon; species Mesoplodon densirostris. Next base: position 27,160,553 of record NC_082678.1, on the reverse strand, counting down.
GCAATGGAGACCCAACGCAGCCAAAAAAAAAAAAAAAAAAAAAAAAAAACCCACAAAAAAAAACATCCTGGGAATATACTTTTCATTAAAAGAACAAAGTGTATGTCAGTCCTCATGGCTAAAGGGAAGAATCAAGTAGTAGCAGGTGGAAAGGTGGACTTGATTCTCAGTTTCTGGGTTCTGAATCTGAATTAATTATTGTCCTTACCTCAGTGAGACAGAGAATTCTAACACAAATCGTCACTACTACAGGTACAGATACTGCCAAGATGAGTTTGTTGTTATAGTCATAACCTGGAACTTCTTTTGTGAGCTGAAGAAATATATCACAATTTTTAAAAACAAGGAGATAGAAGGGATGAAAACTTACGATTCTTCATCCTATTCTAAACGATAGCTAACTATTCTTAAACTACTATGAAACCCAATCCTTCCAGGCGAGTAGCTTCTATAAGAACAAGCCAAATTTAATGTTATTAGTCTTATCATTAGCATTTTCTTCTACAATTTATCTACAATTTATTTATCTTGTGTTATGTCCTTTTCGCGTCTACCCTAGGAATAGTGACACACTCTCTCAATGAGCAAAGTTGGAGATCACTGTCTTAGCCCGTTTCATGGCTGAAGATAAGATACTGACTAGGAGCCCGTGGTATTCCCGCTTGGGCACGTTAATGGCATGTCCTAAACTGAGTAAAAGTCCAAGTCCCACGTGTCAGGGGTTATCCTCACCTCACTTGACTCCTGCTCTTTCTGCTCACTCTGGGCTTCTGTGCTCTCACTGATAGAGTTGTCAGCTTTCCACTGGTCCATATCCCATTCCGCTTTGGACACATTTACTTCTTGCTGCTTGCTGAGAAGCTTCATCAGGAGGCCTGTTCTAGAGATGAGGTTGGCACAGGCCAGCTGCACGTGGGTGTCCGAGCAGTCTATTTTCAAAGTCTGGATAACATGAGAAATGAGCCTTTGCACGTCATTGTTGGGGATGAGGGACCAGAGCTGCTGGTTTAGCTGAGTTTCAACTTGATCACCCGGGGATGCGAGCCCTGGGAAAGTGAAGCCTGTGGGCTTAGAGGATAATTCAGTGACCATGTTGTGGTGCTCCCATTGTGTTTTGTTGCTGTGTTGAACAGCTGGCATACTGTTGTCTGCAGCGACAGTAGAATGTGCAGTGGAGACGTTCCTATGGCTAGTGTTTCCAGGGCCGGTTCCTCCTGGCAGAGTAGCGTTTCCTGTAGAACTAATTGCTTCAGAAACATTTTGTGCAGTATTGTTTTCTGAAGTAGTGTTTTCTGCAGAAGGGTCTGAAAGAGAAAATAATTCTGGAAAAGGATTTTCCTGAGAAGTCACTTCTCCTGAAGATGAAACAGCCTCTCGTGGAGGGGAATTTATGAGACTCCTCACGACAGAGAACGGAGGGCTTGCAAGCATCACTCTATCAAGTGAACTTTTCTTTCTGAACTTTCAACTCCCTTTTTTCTTTTTTCTTTTTGTTTCTTTTTGCGGTACACAGGCCTCTCACCGTTGTGGCCTCTCCCGTTGCGGAGCACAGGCTCCGGAGGCACAGGCTCAGCGGCCATGGCTCACGGGCCCAGCCGCTCCACGGCATGTGGGATCTTCCCGGACCAGGACACGAACCCGTGTCTCCTGCATCGGCAGGCGGACTCCCAACCACTGTGCCACCAGGGAAGCCCCTCGATGCTTTTTAACTTTGGGTTTTCTGTGGACCCGATGAGACCTAATTTTATGGAAGATGTATTTTTTTTTTCCAGAATGTGAGATTAATTCGAAGTCCTTAATATTTCTAACTCTTGCCTTTGCATCTTCGAAAACATGAATAGCGTTGGATAAGTCTTTTGATTTGCTTTTAACCTCAGATGGGGATTTTGGCGGGATGGAGGCACAAGGCCTGCCCTTGAAGTACGGTTTGAGGGGAGAGGAGCCTGCGGCCTTGTGTTCCTTTATGAATGAAGACTCTGCATCGGAGGACTTTCCCACCAGCTTCCTGGGCCTCTGCACCATGAGGAGCTGTTTCAGCTTTCTTGGGGATGGCCTCCTGAGCTTTCATTCTTTGGCAGTGTTCGCCACAGATGGCTGGGCATTCTGTTTCCTCCTGACGCTCTCATCTCCCACTGCTTTGAGGTGCATTTTCTGTATGCCCCTTGAGGGCCTTGTTCACTCTCAGCAGCTTTTCCTCTGTACTCTCAATCTTTGCTAGGCTGTCTTTCTGTGGTTGGGCAGTTTCTAATTTCTTTTGAAAGATGTAGCGTGTAAACATGGCACTTAAAAGGTTGCAACGCGTACACGTGGCAGGTTTTTCTTCCTTTTTAACCTCATCAATTTTTTCTTGAGTTTCTGCATCTAACAAATTTTCCACAAAATGGAGTTCCCTCAATTTGTTTTTTTTAGTTGAATTGTTGGGTACAGGTTTAACAGAAGGGCTCCTTGTATTGTTTTTCAAAAGGCCCAGCGGCATATGTCCATCTTGTGTATTTGAAAAAAGAAGTTGAATGAATGGTAATAATGTTGATTCCACATCTCCTAGATTTCCCTCTGAGATATAAGGCAGTATGTAATTTAGTGTACTGATAATATCACTTTTATTATTAAAGTCCAGCTGCTCATTCATGAAGCCTGACAAGCTGACAGCACTGTTAGGTGAGGACATCCTGTCTGACTCAATAGTCAGCTCGGTGCTGTTGTTCTCCTTCTGGGCTTGTAACACCTTCATCAACGATCCTCCTGCATTCTCTATAGATGTTTCTTCATCTGTCAAAAGAGAAGGGACTGTTTTTGATCACTGAAGACTGATGGGACAGCCTTTTGTCAGTCCACAGCCAAAGAAATTAGGAATCAGTCAAAGTTTGAGTGCCACTTAGGAGAAAAAGAAACCCACACTTAAGCCTATGACTGGCAACAACAAAATGTGAGAAAGGTCTCTCTTGAAAAAGGGGCTATCTACTCAGAAAATTCTGTAGCGTGAAATATAGGAACTATATTCAGGATTACTCCACTGGTTCCCAGGGGCCAGTACTCAAGAAAAGCCAAGGCTGGAAGACAAATATTCCCCTAATCAGCTGGACTCTCTGCAGATCTACTGTGACTCCTCACATTCATATACCCCATCCTGTCCTGCCTCAAAGGCACGGGAGTGTGAGGCTTCCTCTCTCCACCTCTTCAGTGTGCTTGTGTTCTTGCTGCTATCACAGATCTCCACGACAACCACCGCCGCTAACAGGTCGTCATCTGGACATGTCCTTCTCCAACTACCCACTGAGTCCTTTGCTTAGTCCCTGCTTCTATATATCCCAGTCCCCGTAACAGAAGCCTCTATACAGAAAAAAACACTATGTCCGCCCTGGCTCTTTGCTAAAATTTGGGCAGGGAGCTCGGGTATAAGTTAAGAGATTTGCCAGATTGTATGCCCATGTGGAATGTTCAACAAATCAATGGAATAATACTTGAGGCCCTAAAATGTAGACGGGAAAAAGCAACTTCTGTCAGATGGCTACTTTGCTTTCAATTCATTTTACTTCTAATATTTCCAGCTCTACTTGGGGAACCATCCAAATCTTCTGACTGTGTGAAGGTAATGTGTACCAGTGTGTAGCTGGGCTTGTCTCCCAAAAGGATTAAAAGTATTTTTGGTGAGGGTCAAAGAAGGAGGGAAGGGTCATGAGAAAGGAGGAGCAGAGGCTAGCAGAGAGCCCCAAACTGGGGACAGGAGATCGGGGCCCTAGGGTCATAGCACTTAACACCTCTGATCTTGTTTTTCCTCACCTGTAAAAGGAGATTAAAAATGCTTTTTCTGCCCACTTCTGGGGGAGAAGGGAATAATATAATTAGTAAAAAAAATGTTTGGGGGAGTTCCCAGGTGGTCTAGTGGTTAGGACCCGGCACTTTCCCTGCTGTGGCCCGGGTTCAATCCCTGCTGGGGGAACTAAGATCCCACCAGCTTGGTGGCCAAAGGAAAAAAAAAAAAAACTGTGTTGAAAAATCAGCAATATTGTCTTTATATAAGTGGCAAAGTGTTATTATTTATGATGTGCTCTAGATCACTGAAAGAGACCTGTATTCAAGCTACCTGGGCATGAAAGCACATTTTGGAAGTCATCAAGTTAGTGCCCATAAATCTAATATATAGAAAAATCGTTGAAAGCCCCTGAGTGTTTTGTGGATAGAAAAACTTGCGATTCAGAGCAAGTTCAGAGCTGGACAGTCAAAGAAATAACTAGCTCTCCCATGCATTAGAAGGGCTTGGTAGCAGCTTCTGGTTATGGAACCAGAAACTCTCAGGCTCCAGATAGGACATAAAACAGCATCACTTGCACTCTTTATAAAATTGCAGAAACAAACCAAATAAACAAAAATATATTTACACCTGTCTTATAAGACAAAGGGTACTTGAGACCTAATGTATATAAAATCAGTTTACAAACTGTGATGTACTATGTGAATAAGTTGTCATTTGCAGAGAGGGCAGCATAGGATATGTGGCCATTAATGTGAATTCCCTTCCCCCTTCCATTCCTTTCTCTGGTTCCTTTACATATGCAGATCAGTTACATTATGAAGCTAATAATGTAACTGAGCTCTTCTTAGCTTAATAATGTAACCAAGAATCTGATTTTTAGCAAGGGGGTAATTCTTAGAAATTTAGGGAGCTGGAACTCTAAATGAATGTATTAAAATAATGTAATTACATCATTAGTTTTAAAATGTACCATCCTTGATTAAAAATAAAAAATTAAATTAAAAATTAAAAATGTATTATCCCGCAATTGAGACTCACCACAACGTGTGACGTCCCTCAGGCGTTCACTGTCACAACGCAGCTTGACTGTCTCACAGACAACCTCAATAGTATTTTTAAATTGGCAGAGGCAGCAGGCCCTACGGCTGGGTAAGATCCTATAAATGGAAACACAGGTAATTAAATTCGTGGTAAAAGAGTTACCTGAGTAGGTAGAAGAGGTAGGCCAAGGCCACCACAGACCAGTGCAAAAAGGAGTTCTTGGGGCATATGGACTATAGAACTGGATAGGGGCCTGTTGCCCAATTGCTGCCCTTGACTGTGGGAAATAAATATAGAGGAGGAGAGAGGTGCCCAACAGAAGGATTAGGATGGCAGTAGGTATGATATGCCTAGAAAAAAGGGAATAGCGATTAGAATTGGGTGACACTGATCTGTCGTTTAATTCAGAAGTATCTCCTTCCAACCCGAAAGCCTCACTTTGGGTTGAGAGTACACAGGAAGAAGGCAGACTTCTAAGAAGAGTATGAATAAGACCCCACATTCTGGAGTCACTTTCTCAGTTCCTATTTGTGAGGAGTAATATATTAGAAATTATTCCAGTAATAAAAAAGCATCATGTGGCTAAACAATAACAGAGATCGCATTGACCAAATCTGGACAAAAGGAACATTCCAAAGAATAACATTATCATTATAATAAGGTATAACACAGTTAATTGGAAAAAAAGCACATGAGTTCATAATGATACTCCAAATGAAAAGTGGGGGAGCTCTTCTTTACAGAATAATGTCAGCTAATAAATGCAAAAGGAAGGATAGAATTAGGAAAATGTTATTTTGCAACTATCAATGTAATAATCGATTCAGACAAGGATTATCATTGATGCACAGTTGGGTGAAGAGTTGTTTGAAAGTAGGATCTTCACTGATCCCAAGGATCACCCCACATATTATTTATCAATTACCAAGGGGAAAAGTAACTTTACAATGGAGAGATATGGAATAGGCCACCTTAATCAAGTGATCAAACTTAGCACTGGGCCACCTCAAGTGATGAAGTATGAAGAATACATCACCTATATAGTATTCTTCCCCAAAATGTTTACTTTGAATCTAATGAGGAAACAGACAAATACAGATTGTGGGGCAATTTACAAGACAACTGGCTTAGACTCTTCAAAAAAGCCAATGTCATAAAAGACCAAAAAAAAAAAATAGTAGGGAAAAATTCTAGATTAACGGAAACACAGACATGACATGCAATGCCTAATCTTTAATTGGATCCTGTATCAAAACAAAACAGACTTAAAGAATGTTATTGGCTTCTGGCCAAGATGAAGTACAAGGGCCAACTTAACCTCCCAGCTGAAACAAGAAAAAAAAAAAAATCAGATGGAACATATGAAACAACAGTTTTCAAGAAACTGAACCTCAGGCAATACATTTCAGTGATTCCCGAGGAGATGGGAAATAAATGAAGTGATCCCTATAATTGCCCTTACTTCTCTGAGAGAGTATCCACGTCATGGTACAGGGAAGAGAAGTCCAGACAGAGACTAGTGGGCTCCCTGACAGACGAAATGGAGATAAGGGTCTGGGAAAACCAAGGTAACTAGAGTTCACAAAGCAGAGTATCAGAGAGAAAAGAAGTGCACAGACAAAGAACTCTGGAGATATGCAGAGGGATCTCTTGAGAATTCAACAAAGCATGGGTCAATACATTTGTGTGAGGAATAACTTGATGCCAGGAAAAGAACCACATGAAAGGATTAATAAGAAGAACAACTGGATATCACACAGGGTTGTAGGAATAGTACCTGTTCCTACAAGTCAGACTGGAAAACCTCATGATACTCAGAAAGGACTTGTCTCAGTAGTTGCAAATAATGAGCTCCAGACTAAAGGCTACTTGGACTCCTACCCAACGAACCTTAAAAGCTAGACCTAAAAGAATACAATTGTTTTGAGTAACCTAATTTCACCCAAAACAAAGCCCAGGCATTTTACAGGAATATAAATATACATAGCACACAATAAACTAAAACTCACAATATCTGGGATCATATGAAAAATTGCCAAGCATGCAAAGAAGTAGGAAAATATGACCCATACTGAGGAGAAAAGGCAATCAATCAACAATAACCCATAATCTATACAGATGTTAGAATTGGCAGAAAAGACCTTTTAAAAAGTTATTATACATGAAGAAAAGTTATTATAACTGTATTTCATATGTTAAAAAACCCAGACTAAACCCTGAAAATGTTAAGTACAGGCATGGAAAATGTAAAACAGACCTAAATTGAGCTTCTAGAGATTAAAAACAATGTCTAAATGAAAAAGATATTGCAGGAGGTTAAAGGCTAATTAGACATGGCAGAAGGTCAGTGAACATTAAGGCATAGCAACAGAAACGATCCAAAATGAAACAAAAGGAGTAACAAAACAACAACAAAATGAATAGAGCCTCAGTGACTTGTGCAACAACTTCAAGTGGCCTAATACCTGTGTACTTAGAGTCCATGAAGGAGAGGAGAAATATAAAAATTTGAAGAAATAATAGCCAAAATTTTTCCAAATTGGTAAACACTATAAACCCACAAAGTCAAGAAGATTAATGAACTTTAAGCAGAAGAAACATGGACAAAACTACACCAAGGCACAGAAAATAATCGAATTGCTCAAAACCAGCAATAAAGAGAAGAATTTAAAAGGAGCCAGAGGAAAAAATTATACACTACATGCAGAGGAACAAAGATAACAATGACAGCAGAATTCGTGCTTGAAAAATCGTAAACGAGAACTCAGTGGAATAACATCTTTAAAGTAGTGAATTGAATTCTATCAAGCTAGAATTTTATACCCACATCTGTCAAAACAAAAGCAAAATAAAGACTATCTCAGACATACAGAAGCTGAAAGAATTCATTGCTGGTAGACTTTCACAATAAGAAATGTTAAAAGAAGTATTTTTAAGCAGAAGGAAAATGACACCAGATTGGAATATGGATCTACATAAAAGATTAAGAATACTGGATACATACAACAATGAAGACCCAATTCAACCAAAAATAAATAAACAAATTAAGAAAAGAAGGGAAAAATCATATAATCACTGCAATAGATGCAGGAAAAGAATGAAAACATCTAACATACATTCCTGATTAAAGAAAAAAAAAACAGCCCTCAGTAGACTAGGAATGGAAGGAGACTTCCTCAACTTGATAAATGACTTCTACAAAAAACCTAACATCATACTTAATGGTGAAGGACAAAGTACTTTCTCACCAGGATCAGGAACAAGGCAAGGATATCTGCTCTCATTGCTTCTATGTGACATGGCACTGAAGGTTCTAGCCAGTGCAATAGGGCAACAAAAAGAAAAGACACATTCAGAATGGAAAGGAAGAAGTAAAACTATCTTTATTTGCAGATAACATGATTATGTCGAAAACCTGACAGAAGCTACGAAAATGCTACTGGAACTAATAAATGAGTCTATCAAGTTTGCAGGGTACAAGATCAACATACAAAAAGATGAATTTGTCTCAACAAACAATCAGAGATCAAAGTTTTAAAATGCTACTTATAAAAGAATCCAACATATAAAATACTTAGAATAAATCTGACAAAAGACTTGCACACTGAAAACTGTAAAATGTTGCCGGGGGAAATTAAGAAAGACCTAAATAAATGGAGAGATATAAAGTATTCATGGATCAGAAGATTCAATATTGTTGAGACATCAATTCTCCCCAAATCGATTTATACATCAAAACCCCAGTAGGCTTTCCTATAGACATTGACAAGCCAATTCTAAAATTCATATGGAAATAAAATTTAGAGTAACTAAAACAACTTTGAGAAAGAACAAAGTTGAAGAACTAACAGTAACTGATTTCAAGGATTATGAAGCTACACCTTCAAGACATTGTGATAGTAGTGTAAAGATAGACAAAAAGACCAAAGGAACAGAATACAAAGTTCTGAAGTAGAGAGATGAGGAGAACTGACTTTCAGGTTCAAAGGCATTTCAGTGGAGAAATGATAGTCTTTTCAACAAATGATGCTGGAACAACTGAATATCCAGGTGCAAAAAGAAAAAAAAATGAACTTCCATCTAAACCATATACAGAAATGAACTCAAATTGGTTCAAAGATCTAAATGTAAAACATAAAACTATAAAACGTCTAGAACAAAACAGGTGAAAAATTTTATGACCTTGAGTTCGGCAAGATTTCTTAGATACAACACCAAAAGCATAATGCATAAAAGAAAAAAACAGATAAATTAGACACCATCGAAATTAAGAATTTCTGCCCTGCAAAAGACACTCCTGAGTGAACGAAAAGATGAGTCACAGAATGGGAGAAAATACCTAGCAACTTACCTATTGGATAAAGGACTAATTTCCAGACTATAGAAAGAACTCTCAAAACTCCAGAAAAATATAGATAAAAGATTCAAAGATATACAGATGGAAAATAAGCATATGAAAAGATGTTTGACATGATTAATCATTAGGGATGCTACAGTGAGATACAACTACACACCTATTAAACTATCTAAAATTAAAAATACTGAGCATAGCAAATGTTGGCCACAACATAAAGAAAATGCAGCTCTCGTACACTGCTGGTAGAGATGTAAAATGATCAAACCACTATGGAAAATAGGTATTTTTTAAAAACTTAAACATACACTTACCAATGATGCAGCCATTCTACAGGCAGGCATTTACCCAGGAGAAATGGAAGTAAACATCCATACAAGACTTGTACACAAATATTCATAGCAACTTTATCTGTAATAGACAAAGACTCAAACAACTCAAAAGTCCATCAATGGTCAATACATAAATGGTGGTACATCCACATAAAGGAATGCTCTTCAGCAATAAACAGAAATGAATTACTGATATATACAACAATATGGATGAAGATTAAAATAATCATGCTGGGTTAGAAGCCAGTTAGAAAAAAGTATACACTGTATGATTCCATTTACATAAAATTCTAGAAAATGCAAACAGAAAGCAGATCAATGGTTGCATGGCGATTGGCAAGTGCAAGGAACGATGGGAAGGAAGAATTACAAAGAGACATTAAGAAACTTTCTGAGGTGATGGACATTTTGATTTTCGTGATGTCTTCATGGTGTGTATGTAAGTGTGTCTGTAAACACAGATTACTGCATGTCAATTATACCTCAAAAAGCTGTTAAAAGAAATGATATTAGATAAGAGAGACAATTGGGGAAATTTGAATAGCAACACTTTATTAGGTAATATGATTGTGTAGGAATTTAATTTCTTCAATACTGTGTATTAACAGTATCGTCGTTACACAGGGAAATAATTTTTAATATCCAGAGAGGAGGGCATCTAGCTGACAAGAGAGGGATCGCAATTGTGGCAGATGCTGTGGGACGCTGAGGAAGATGAGGCTAGAGCAGTGACCAATGCGTGATGGCACGGTGAAGACAGTCATTTGTCAGGTGACCTGACAAAGACGGTTGGAACAGACTGCTAAATGCAGTGCCGTTTCCGCATACTAATCTCACGCAATCCCCTCAACTAGCCTTGGCGTAACAGACAGTTTCTATTAGCTTGCCATATTGGAAGGGGGAAGGCACAATTTAAGGTGCAGTAAGCTGTGTAATAAACTGTCACAATAGGGTCCTACAGAAATAGTTTTTTAAACTGCAAAGAAATAAAACTTGACACTTCCCTCACAACATATATGAAAATTAACTCAAACTGAATCATAGACCTAAATGTAGCTATACAACGTCTGGAAGAAAACGTAGGAGAAAATCTTTGTGATTTGGGGTTAGACAGTGGGGTCTCAGAGAAAGATTTCTTAGATTAAGACGCAAAAAAGCAGGAACCATCTAAGAAAAATTGCTAAGGGACTTCCCTGGTGGTTAAGACTCCGAGTTCCCAATGCTGGGGGCCCGGGTTCGATCCCTGGTCAGGGAACTAGGTCCCACATGCATGCCTCAACTATGAGTTCACATGCCAGATCTAAGAAGCCCATGAGCCGCAACTAAGGGGCCCATCTGCCGCAACTAAGACCAGCACAACCAAATAAATAAATTAAATTAATATGAAAAATTAAGAAAAATTGCTAAATTAGGGTTCATCAAAAATTTAACACTTCTAGTTTTCAGAGACATTTTAATATAATGAAGATAAGTCACAATCTGGGAGACGATATTTACTAAACACATATCTGAGAGCAAGGACTTTTTCCATTTGCCTTTTATTTAAAGCACTCTTAAATCTCAATAAAAATATCCAATTAAAAAATGGATTTGAACAGACACTTCATTTAAAAGGATATTTGCACATGAATATACACTCAACATCATCAGCTTTTACAGAAATGCAAAATGTGGCAAAAACCACGAGATTCAACTACACACCTACAAGAAAGGCTAAAATTTTTTAAAAAAACAAATATAAGCATCAGGTGAAGATGTAGGTCATCTGCAACTCTCATAGACTGCTTGTGTGAAAGCAACATGGCACAGGCACTTTAGAAAACAGTTCAGCAGTTTCTTAAAAAGTTCAATAGGCACTTAGCATATGATGAAGCAATCCCACCCTGAGGTATTTTACCCCAAAGAAATGAAAACATATGCTCACACAAGACATATGTTCACACACACATGTGAGTGTTTTCAGAGGCTTTGTTCATAATAGCCAAAAAACAAGAAGAAACTCAAATGTGCATCGAACGATGAATGCGTAAACAAACTGTGTATCCACACAACTAGAATACTGCTCAGCGCTCAAAAGGAATGAGCTACTGACAGGTGCAACAAAACAGATGAATCTCCAAAGAGACTGGCTAAGTGAAAGAAGCCAAAAACAGAAAGCTACATACCACATGATTTCACTTATCAAATATTCTGGAAAAGGCAACATTATACGGACAAAAATCAGATTGGTGGTTGCCAGAGGCTGGTAGTGACAGGAGGATGGATTGACTACAGAGGGACATGGGGGGTCTTTTGGGAGTGCAGAAGTTTTCTTTACCTCAAATGTGGTGGTGGCTACAGAACTATACGTTTGTCAAAACACATCACACTGTATATTTAAAAAGAGTGCATTTTGTTAAATGAAAATTATACATAAATAAACCTGACTTAAGAAGATAATCAAACAAACCTAAAAATACAATTGAGTGAAAATCAATGTAAGAAAAATCAACTTACAGTGTTTCCAATTCAAGGGTCATCATGAGGATGCTTTCCATTGCGGTAAGTGACACTTGTGCTGTTCCCATGTCTCTGAAGGAGAAGCCCAAACATGCATGATATAAAACCCAAAGACAAAATTTCTAAACTGAAGAAGATACTTAACATGTGATTACTTCCACTTTGGCTTCTTACTTGCCATAGATGATAATTCCAAAGAGCTCTTTTGGAAGAAATTTAAATTTGCATCATCAAATTAATGACCTTGGTGCTGAACAGTACAATCATTTTCTATGATCCTCACTTCTCATTTTCAATTGCATCTACCTCTTTTGATCACTCTTTTTTTTAAAAAAAATAATGTACCCCTTATTCCTTTTTGCTTTCTTGGATAAATACTATTCCTATATGCATCTTCATGTTCCATATCTATATGTGTTCTTCAACACTGTTCTCATCCTCTGCTGGCTCTCTTACCCATATATATTCTTTCTTAATCCTTTTCTTTGCCAATAACTCTTATTTTCAATAACCCAGTTAAAATCTAAATTATGACTGTTTAGCCAAAGTACTCAAGTTTTGACGAAAGTAAAAAGGAGCAGAAATTATCTCATGAGCCATGAAACTCTTACAATACTTACAAAGAGTTTAATGCTGGCACTTTAAAAAGACCAGAATCTTCAACTGTTGGCAAAGGATTACGATTGAGAATTCTGAAAAATGGAATGGAATTAAAATTATCTGCATTTTCAATTACTTCCATGAAAGTTTATATTCATTTTTTTTGGTATGGAACTTGAAGGTTAAAAATATCATTTTATGTCTTTACCTATATATCACCCTTAGAATCTGTAAAACACTCTTTCACTGGGAGCTACCCCGGTCTCTAGATGATAAAGTGGAGAAGAGAAACAAACAAACAAACAATAAAATAGAAAAAAAGTGGCTAGCAAAGAAAAAATATGCCAAAGTACTTTTCACGTTAAAAACCCTCGAAGTGACTATGCTGGTAGGAAGCCCTTGCTCTGTAAAAAAAGTACTATTTCTAGTGTCCTCCATAATTCAAGGTGTTTTTCTTTCATCTCTACAAAGTTTGAAAAATTTCATGATTTAAACTACTCAGCTAAAGACAAAAATAAGGCTAATTCCTTAGTTCTGGAGCCAAAGAAGAGATAAATCCAAGAGCAACTGGTGAAAGCCATACTCTCATCACATAGTCCCGTGTGTATTCTTGTGCCATAGCCTTTGTTACTGTGTATGTAATCAACTGTTTACTTGTCACTCTCCTAGATTGTCAGCAACTTGAGAGCAGGGACCACACTTTATTGCCATTATTATTCCTGTGCCTGACATAGTGCCTAGTATTTACTAGGCATTTAATAAATGTTTGCTGAATAAATAAATAACATTTTGTTTATATATCAATAAAATAAACAAATTAATTTTGGGGAACAAAATTTTATTCCAAAATGTTGGAATAGATTTTCTTCATAGTTCTTTCTTTCTTTCTTTTTTTTCCCCTTAGTTCTTTAAAACAAATAAGGGGGAAAAAAAAAACAGAAAAGAAACAGGAAGAAAGAAGAGAATATCTGACTTAAGGTTAACTCTACTCAAGAATTATTAGTGTACTTTTGCAGAATATTATAAAGATAATTATCAAAACTAATATCTTTTGGGTTGCCATGCATATGTGATCAGCATTTAACATTTCATCCTCACAGTAACCTTATGTGATATATATATTACACAATTGTACAAATGAGGAAACTGAGGCACAGAGGAGTTACATAACTTGTCTTAAGTCATCAAGCTCGTAAGAAGCAGAGCTGGAATTTGAACTCAGTTCTGACTCTAAAGCCTGTGTTTAACCTGAATGAAAAAAAAAAGGGTTTTTTTTTTTTTTTTGAAACATCTGTTACTTTAACCTTAATTTTGACAGCACTAAATATAGAAATACCTTTTCAAACTTCATCTACCCATCTGGGAAAGCCTCTATGAGAATTATATTTTCTCTTTTTATTTATTTATTTATTTATTTCTCTTTTTATTTATTTTTTCCTTAATCATCTCTTGTGATAAATATTTAATTAGCCTATGGCCATTGAGACTTTATAGATTTTTTTTAAAAAGTTGCAGGAAAATCAGTAAAAATGATGGAGGAAGGACATCTGAAAATTCATCCCTGCATAGAAGCAACAATAACAACAACAACAAAACTGGCAAAAATGGTCAGAATCAACTTCTTCTGAACTCTGGACATTTAACCAACATGCTGGCAGTAAATGGGGGAGCAATTTATTCAAGGAAAACAAATTAATTTCTGTAAGAACAATGAGATCTGTGTTGCTTTAACTTGCCCTCGACCTTTGGTCTCCATGCCAGTGGTAGCCTTGAAAAACAGCCCACATCCCTGGTACCAGAACGAGCAGCATGGACTGAGAGGTCCTTCAAAGCCTCATTCCCAAAGAACTGTCATTGTTTTACATGTCTGGTGGTCCCCTGGAAGACCTCACTTGAAAGGCTTGCCTTTGACCTGACTGAGGGCTGTCTAGTGAGAAAAGCCTCTGCTCAGGTGGCATTTCTGGAAAACATTTTCAAGCAAATATTTTAACATGGCGGTGGCATGAGGCAATGGATAACAGTTTGGGGCAAAAAACAACCCAACCGCAAAGCTTTAAAAGAAAAGCTGAGGAATGAGATGTGCACAGACACTTTGAAATATTCCAATGTATTCCTGGGAAACTGGAAGACCACAAGACATATTCCTGGGCATCTAGGAGAATAACTGTTAGCATTAATAAATGAGTTCAGCAAGGTTGTAGGATATAAGATCAATATCATTTCTACACACCAGCAATGAGTAATCGAAAAATGGAATTTAGAAAACAATTCCATGTGGAACAGCATCAAAACAAATATAATACTTAGGGGAAAATTTTACCAAGTAAGTGCAAGATTCACACTGAAAAGTACAAAACTGTTGAAAGAAATTGAAGAAGATCTAAATAAGTATAAAGACCTGCTGGATTCATGGACTGGAAGATAATCTTATGAAAATTTCACTACTTCCCAAATCGACCTATGGTTCCATTGCAATTCCTATCAAAATCCCAGCTGACTTCTTTCCAGAAATTGCCAAGCTGTTTCTAAAATTCCTATGGCAATTCGAGGAAACAGAATAACCAAAACAATGTCGGTAAAGAACAAAGTGGGAGGACTCACACATCCTGGTTTCCAAACTCAGTTCAAAGCTACTGCAATCACAGTGTGGTACTGGAATAAGAACAGACATGTAAATCAATGGAACAGAATTGACAAGATAGCAATAAACCCTCATATTTATGGTCTATTGATTTTCAACAAGGGTGCCAAAACAATTCAACGTGGAAAGAACAGTCTTTTCAAATGATGCTGGGACAACTGTACATCCACACACAAAATAATGAAGCTTCACACCGTATATGAAAATTAACTCCAAATGGATCAAATATCCAAACGTAAGAACTAAGACTATAAAACTCTTAGAAGAAAACACAGGAGTAAATCTTTATGACCTTGCTTTAGACAACAGTTTCTTAGATATGATACCAGAAGCACAAACAACCAAAGGAAAAACAGATGAATTAGATTTTATAAAAACTAAAAAGTTTGCGCTTCAAAGGACACTATCAAGAAAGTGAATAAACATATAGAATGGGAGAAAATACTACAGGTGGGAAGAATAAGATGCAGTGGGGAGAAGAAAAGTGTAGTAGTTGCTAGGTGTGACAATCTCAAAATTTTGAACTATTACAAATAAAACAGCCACCCTGAATCACCCCAAAGGGCAGACCCAAGTTATTTTTGCTTTTAGTGTTTATGCCTTTCTAAATCTGAGAAGCTGCCAGGATTCTAGTACATAGCAAAAAGTGAGGACAACACCCTCAAGTGTGTAAGCTTTTGTGTGTACATAGCTATGTAAAGGAAACCAATGCTAGCTGACTGGGGGAGCATTAGGGCGGCTCTGTGACCGCAGCTCAATTTGCCTTCATAGTGTGGACACACCTCCCGCACTGATATTCTCAACAATGGGGTAAATAATTCAATAGGGATAAGGCTTTGATTTTCCTCTTATTCTCTCTTCGTATTTATGTTCTTGGTACGATATTGATGTACCACGGACAAGCCAGCATGTGAATGTGCTCTGTCTGCTTAAGTTATATAGCCTTTCTACATTGTAGAGTCCTTCAGTTTCTAAAATCATGGAGCTTGTATTGTTAGATCCAATGAAGTGACTAAAAGAATTTTTAAACATAAGCCATCAGTCTGGACCTGCATAGGTGAATGAAGGAGAAACACTTTAGAGTCAGAGAAAAAAAGCATACTTAACATTTAGGATTATCAACCACTGCCGGTTTTCCATAGTATATTTCATTCCTGATTTTATCTGAAAGAGATATGATGACTACCACCATTCAAAAAGTGGTACTTTATTAATAAGCTCCTGGCTCATCTTTGAGGTAGATTTCGGATTTAAAATAGACTACCACACTGCTAACCACTTCACCTGATATTTCTCAATAACATAGAGGCTTCATTCAAGAAACCTACTGACTTATAATTACCTGACACCCGGTGATGAATCAAGGATTTGTGGGGCCTGAACCTCATCTACTTTGGGAAATCCTAGCTAATAAAAACAGGCAAAGTTATAAATAGAAAAATCGCTAGGACCCCTCTCAAGACCTTGGAAGGGACCTATGCAAGTGAGGAGCCCTGAAGCCTAAGGTTCATTGAATTCAGGATAAATCCACCTCAGCTGGGGCCCTTTTCCAAACTTATTTAATGCAAGCAACTTATAAACACCCCAGTAATATGTCATTATAGGTAGTAAAATGATTTAACTCGAGGGTGGCATCTTCCCTTGGTGGCTTGCCTTTGGTAAGAGATGCAATACAGTTTGTATCTCACCATGGCAAATGTTTCCTAAAGCAAATTAGCTTTGTCTATTAGAAAGACTTAGTCCAAAACAAAGACTTACTATACTGTGACAGTCTTTTGAAAGTAACTGTGAATGAGTCTTCGGAGTACAGTACTAATTTATTTACAACACCAGATAGTTCTGATTCTTTCACTACCTTTTTCTGTCATTTAAGAGGAGCGCAAATTCCAAAGGAACAAGTTGGTGCCTCTTCCATTACAAATCTTTTCTAACCTACCACCCGTTTTCTACTTCATCACCCCCCTCCCTCACCTTGTTACCCTGCTGCATAGATGCTAGAATGGCTCTCATATATGTTTTCCCATCAACATCCATATTTCTCCTTCCAGTATGAAAGCTTCTTGGGGACAAAGTCCCTGCCCTATGCGTCTTTGTATCCCCAGCACTTAGTAGAGTGTTCACAGACAGTGGGCAAGGCACTCAGTGAATGTTTTGGAATGAATTCATTAATTTTTAAACTGTGATTTATTTATTTATTTCCACAATGTATTGTCCTGTGTTGCCTACATAACTATAGTGAAACTCTGATTCTTATAAGGAACTCTTGGTGTTCTGGGATGTTTAGGAAAGGTGGTGAGTTTCAGACGTTGTACTGACGCTACTAAAACCTCCTGGGGAAGGGACCTCACGAGCCTGCTCTCCGGTGTGCTAACAGAAGAAAAACCGACCCTCGGTGCTCTCTCCCCAAGGTAGGCGTCCGCAAACTAACAAGGGAAAGGAAGGAGGCCGCTAAAGATAGGCATCTGCAGGAATTGTTAATCCAGCTCCAGACACAGCCTCAACACCTTCATTAACCCAAAATGTGGGAACTGTGTGAAACTGGATTTCTGAACCACAAGACAGGTAAGAGAGTCTTTTCCAAAGCCAGGTGTACAAGAGCTCTTTCCCTTGAGTCTAAAATCGCCTTCGGGCCATTGAACGTACCCACTATCATTTCCTTGTACCATGAGAAATCAGAGAAGTTTTGAGCTGAAGGGGTGGAAAACCCACACTTCTTATTGAAGAGTAGTCAGCAAAGAAAACATATTGAATTAGGCCACAGCAAAGTCTTTTCTTTATATTTTTCACACTACAGCTGAACACAAACAACGTCTTTTTCCATACCTCAAAGGTTCCTATTGGCCACCGATAATTCACTTCAGCAATATATGCTTTTTTGAAAAATAATGTTCTGGGTGGCTGGGGAGAGCCCTGTGGTGGGTGTTCAGGAATTCTTTCTGCTTTACCATTTAAAAGAGCTAATGATGGTTGGGGAAGCACCCACACCCACTGAACCACACCCTGCTCAACTTAGTTCTCTGCAGCTCTGTGTTGCATACATTTTAAGCAGTTAGGAACTTTGCACATGAAAAGGAATCAAAGTGAAATTCAAAAGTGGAAGTTCCTGGACCATTCTCATATTGGAGAGGCATCCGTGGGATTCCATGACAATGCTAATCTGAGTGTTTTTGTTTGGTGCCTTTAATTGACCATGCCAAAGATCAGTACTATGGAAAGCAGAGCCTTTCATATA
This sequence comes from Mesoplodon densirostris, assembly GCF_025265405.1. Lineage (NCBI taxonomy): Eukaryota > Metazoa > Chordata > Mammalia > Artiodactyla > Ziphiidae > Mesoplodon > Mesoplodon densirostris. Next base: position 27,142,100 of record NC_082678.1, on the reverse strand, counting down.
TATGAGTTAAACAAGTCTCTTGGCCTCTTTGTACCTTAGTTTCCTCATTTGAAAAAAAAAAATAAATGGCTCTCAAGACATACTTTCCAGAATTCATACTGGGCTTACTTACACCCAGCTAACCAATAACTGCATGATTGCTTTTACACACAGTTGTTTACATGTATTCATCTTCTATTTCACTTACAACTTGTGTAAAAACTGCATTCCATGCCAGGCCTGAAACGTTCCAAAGCTCAGTTCTGTGAGTAAATTGCAACCAAGATTTCTACCAAAAAAGACACGAGCAAAAGAATTAGAAAAACAGATATTCTTTCAGAACATTTATCCATTGGCAATAATTCTCATTTATATATGATGAAACGTAACATCACTACTCCCTCCATACACTAAAGAAATCTCACTGTGGGAGATATTATGATTTATACTTTCATGATTATATATGTGGTGCATTAGATACAAAATACTAAATGCTCATTAAATACTTGTGTTAAGTGATCTTTATTTCTCTAGCTAGGCAGCACTATTGACAGTTTGGGCTGGATAATTCTTTGCTGTGGGAGGCTCCCCTGTACACTGTTGGATGTTTAGTAGCATCTCTGGTCTCTGTCCACTAGATGCCAGTAGCGTATACAGTTCTGACAAGCAAAACTGTCGCCAGACACTACCAAGTGTCACCTGTGTGCAAACTCACCCTGGTTGAGAACCACTGCTCTTGATCCTGGGGGATGTTGGATGCTCAGCATGATCCTGCTCTGTGCTGGAACTGTCACCTCGGGATACAATGGAGACTGAGCTACAACTTCCTTAAGGAGCTCTGGAGGCTGAGGTGGGGTCTTCTGCTGGACTGGAGAAGGTTCAACCTCTTTAGTGACCTGTGGATTTATGGGAAGTGCCAGAGCCAGAGATTTAACAGTGACCTTGTACAAGTGTGACTGCTGAGCTTCATTTACCCCATGATGAACACATGGTCAAACTACAACCTCCTTAAGTGTCTCCAAAGGCCGGGCGAGGGCCTCCTGAGGACTTGAAGTTTCTAGTTCCTCAGGGGCCTCTGAAGGCTGAGATGGAGCCTCCTGCGGAAGTGGAGGTGGTTCTACCTCCACAGTGGGCTCTGCATGCTGAGCCTGGGCCTCTGCCTGGGGTGAAAAAGATTCAACGTCCTCAGGGGTCTGTGGATGCTGAGCAGGGGCCTCTTGATGAAGTAAAGATTCAGCCTCCTCAGTGAGCTCTGGATGACGAGTTTGGGCCTCCTGCTGGGATGCAGAAATATCTCATCCTCAGCAGAAGACTCCCTGTCGTGTAGCTTTTGGGTCATGTGTTCCTTGCGTGTGGCGCTGAGAGGCCTATACATACCCCTAAGCCAAAGTGGCCGCCTTCTCCCGAAAAAGCCCTCCTAGAACACAGAAAGGGAAATATTAATTCTGCATCTCCCCTGCTTTCTCTGGCCACAGTACTTTATCCTCCTCACATCTACCTGACTCTCACTTTCCCCTGAGCTTCTCTTACGCAGCAGAAATCCAAAAAAGCCCCTTGGAGGAAAACACACACTGTTAGTGCTGCATGTCACTTTTCATCTCTCTCACAATGTGTTATCTCTGCTTTCATTAGGACTAAATGGGGACCTCAGTCCATAATCACAATGAGCAAAATCACCACAGACCCGGGATCATGAAAATCATTGCATGCATGCTGGCCTTCCAGAAGTTCTCTGTGTCTGTCCAAAATGGACCCCAAGTGTCTCTGGAGAGACATTTGTATGTGGCTTAGCATGGAGCATAGGCAGGATTTTCAGCCCCGTTCACCTTTCTTTGCCCTTGGCCAACTGCCCTCGTGCAGTGAAAACACTTGCACAACGGCACTGGGCAGAAACTTGTTACTCCCTTAGACGCGCTTCACACCAGTCCGCTTCGGACTTAGTCGCACATGCAGCATTTGCTGCGGGTGTGGGTGTGGGGAGAAGGTGATTTTATTTTCCTGGCTGCTCTATCCTATACGTTGAATCACACCAAGTAAACACCTGAACCCAACGAGCAAAGTCATCTATAGCTCTCTGACTTTCACTCTGCAGGCTGTCACTCAGGTGTCAGTGAATTGTGGAATCCGTTTAAAGGCCACGACCAGCAGGGAAGCACAAAATACTCTTTTTGAATACAAATAGAAGAGAAAAAAATCACAGTGCACAATAAGTTTGTTTCAGAAACTACTTATGTCCATATAGTATGTGTCTACTCAACTGTGACCTAAAACGTAGCTCACAGCCCAAGCACAGTGTGTGATCAGTGGAGAAGTCCTCAGTGGAAAGGGACCATCTTCTTCTTGGTAATCACCAGCAGTATGACCATGGGGCAAGGTAGTTTCCCTTTCTCTTTCTCCAGTTCCTTATTACAAAAGGAAGAGACAAACTACTGTCTAAAGTTTCTCCCGGTTAAAATTCTATGAGGTTTGGATAAAGGGAATAGAGAGTAGGGGCCTGAAAAACAGTAGGATGAGAAGGGAAGTTTTCTTGCCACTTTCCAGAAGGGACTCATATGTTCTACCTTTTGTCAGCTTTGAGTGAGGCCAGCCCCTAAATCCCCAACCATGTGGCCCTCCCTACCCCAGAGCCTCCTAGAAGGCCTCTGGCCTGGCCTGATGCCTGGGAGCCAGGCATCCGCCCAGCAGGAACAGGTACAACCAAAACCTCTCCCCGTCCACCCTCTTTCCTTAAAGGACTAGTGAGAGCAGATGAATGTGTGCCAGTCCTGTTCTAACTCAGCTTGGGCTGCGGAGCTAATTCTGCTGAGAAATAAACTAGGGTAAACCATTAGGGTAATCAAGCGTTCTTCCTGCCTTTGCTGAGGAAACTGAAATAGATGAGTTCTAAGTTCTCCTCTAGTTGTAAATTTCTGCTTTCAAAGACCAATATTTACCTTCTGCTTCTTTTTCTATCTTCCTCTTTTGCAATTCTAGGAGAAGAAATCTGTTTTGAAAGAAAACAGGATCATGATTATCCATTACAACTATTTCCAAATCCTTATTCATTCCTTTTGACTTTAAATCTTATCTATCCAGTAAGATGACAACTCTTTCAAGGAAAGGAATTCTACCCTGTTTAAGAATCCTTTGACTCTTCCACAGTACCTAACTTAGGGTCTTGCATGCAGCTGGCGATATATTTTATTGACTGTTTTAGATAACGTTCAACAGATAATTCCTAATAAAAACTCTCAGAAGTAGGAAAAGAAAATAAAAGTATCTGGCAGAAACCTAAGCATTGTTCTAAAGTCAAGAACAAGAGTAGGATGCCCAATCATTACTGCTACTATTGAGCACTGTGGAGGAGGTCTTAATCAGTACGATAAGAAAAACGAAGTATTGGAAAGAAGAGACAAACATATCTGCATATGAAACAAGGGACCCAAAAAGACCAAAAGTATCAACTGAAATTTTATTGGAAGTAACATGAGTAAGATGGCTCCATACAAAATCAAGAGATCAACATATTAGCCTCAATAGCTTTCCCATATAACACAACTAACTAACTAAAAAACAGAAGGAACCTCCCGTTCACTATATCAATACAAATGCATAAAGCACCTAGGAATAAATTTAGCCACAAATTTGTAAGACCTATGTGATGAAAATATTAAAACTTTTTTGAAGGACGTTAAGAAGTACTTACATGGCATGAGATACCATCCTCCTAGAATGTTGTAAAGAGGTCAATTCTCTTCAAATGAAACTAAAAATTCAATGCAATCCATTTTATAGCCAAAATAATTTTTAAATAAAACCTGGCCAGCTGACATTTGGTAGAGAATATATGTAAGAATAGTTATGAGATGTATGCAAAAGAAGGTCAAAGAGTAGGACCTTGCCCTACCAGATATAAAATATGTTATAGAGCAACTGGAAGTAAGCAGTGTGATATCAGTACTGGTACAGGACAAGATAACTGGATCACAGAACAGCATCCAGATGAAGATAGCATATTAGACCAGGGAAGAAGGAATAAACCATTCAGTGAAAGATTTGAAAAGCATCAGATCTTCATGTAGGGGGAAAAAGTTAGATCCCCTACCTCAACCACACGAACAAACAAATACAACAAATTCTGGACAGATTATAAAAGTACTTGAAGAAAATATTAGAGATGGTTTTTACGTCACGAGGTGACAAAGGCCTGGCTAACAAAACCCACCCCACATGAGCCATGAGGAGACGACAGGCAGATATGGTGGCAGACTGTCAACACACCTCCTACTCTTCACAGCCCTTGCCCCCTTTTCCCCTGGACTGTTTGTCTGCTTCTTGTTGACTTATAAAACTCTTGGGAGTTCCCTGGTGGTCCACTGGTTAGGGCGTGGCTCTTTCACTGCTGTGGCCCGAGGTTCAATCCCTTGTCAAGGGACTAAGATCCTGCAAGCTGCACAGCATGGCCAAACCCCACCACTTCGAAACAAACAAACAAAAACTCTTTATGGTAAAGAAATACTGGCTTTCATTGAATTTCAGTGTTTCGAATATTTCCAGTGTTTTTGTCTCTAAGGAGACAAGACAAAAGAGTGGAGTAGGGAGCACCAGCTTTGCAGTCGGGTGAAACTGCCTTCTGCTTTGGGTTTGGCCGCTGGGGCCTTACACTGATCTCCTTCATCTATGAGGGAGGGATAGTAATATCATCCTCACAGGACTGTGGGCTTTAAATCAGACAATATATGGAAAACTCTTCATCTTATGCTCGGCATGAATCAGTGCTAAGCTGGTATCACAGACAAGATGGTGGAATATATCAAAGGCTCTGCTTGTGGCATCAGGCTCTGAAGGCTCTTTCCCACCAGAAGATTATAGAAATATTGCTTTTATTTTCTTCTAATACCTTTATGTGGTCTTTTTTCACATTTATGGATATATGTTTATTTAAGATGAAACATGGGGATCTGCTATTTACCCCCCAAATACTTAGGCAGCTATTCTATCACCATTTATTCATTTTCTTCCGCTGACTGCAATAGTAAAACATGACATTTCAAAAGTCTTAAGAACACAGGGGCCTATTGCTGGACTCTATCCTACTTCAAATAAATATTCGGTTGAATTATTCCTCACTGTGGAATTGACATAACGCCTCATCTCTCTTCCGTTGAACACCATTATTGTCTACCATAGGAAGGACACTGCGTGGCCCCTGTCCTCCAAAAGCTTATCGTATATGTGGGGAGAGGAAATAACGGTTAGGACTCCTCGCTTTCACTGCCGAGGGTACAGGTCCAATCCCTACTTGGGGAACTAAGATCACACAGGCCCAAACAAAACAAAACAAAACAAAACAAATGCAAGAAGTTGAAAACAAGAAAAAGGGGACTTTACAGAAATTCTAAAAATGCCAAAGGCCATATGCCACCTGAGATGTAGAGGGTACAGTCTGGGCAATGGCCAATGACTAGCAAGCTAGTCCCCAGCCTCCTAGGCTCAGAAATCATACTCTTCCTCACCAAGCGAGAACTCACGTCTTCCTGTTGTGGCAGTCTCACTTGAGCAATATCACAGGATTGATCAAACATCAGAATGCCAAATTATTACTTGACAATGAGAAATACATCTGTTCTACACACAGGGCATCTGTGTCTACACAAGCAGAGAATTACCTTCTGTGGGGACAGGCCTCCGTGGCACACTGAAGCACAATCACAGAATCGAAGGCTACTTGGTGACAACAGAATTAGAAAAGGAATCAGCCGAGTCCAGAATTTAATGGGAAGGCCTGAGGTAACTGGATCCATCCATCTCCTCAACAGGCAGCCTGGCTAGTGGGCCTGACTCTGCAGTTATGCTGCCTAAGGTGCCATCTCTACTCTTGGGCAATGTGAGGATGGGCACTGCCCATGTTGGTCTCTCCTCACCTTTTCTATGCTTTCACTAGTGACCAACCCTCCTGCAGATAGACACATTTCTCTTTAGAAGTTAGTACATCATGTCAGGTTTGATTCAAGTGTGATAGGCCAGGAAGCCATTGGTCCTTACACATCTCTGCTCAGCTCCATGATGTGCTAACCTTGGTGGTTCTCTCCTGGGGGGCTGCCTTTCAAAAAACTGCTTACCACTTTTGTGAGTTCTGAGGGGAGGGGACTGCTTTGCTATGGCCCCTAAGAAATGGTGACAAACCTCACAGGACTAGGATCAGGAGGGCTGGGGTATTCAGGGAAGGCTTTACAGAGAAAGATATCTGAACTTGAGTTGGCTTTTCAGAGATTCATAGGAGTTCCACAGGCAAAGCAAAATAAAGGAATTTTCGATGGACAAAGCACAGACAAAAGTAGGAATGGGTATGGTGTAACTAGCGTATAGTGAGGAGCTGCTTTGGCTGGAATGGAGGGCTGCCATTACAGGAGAAAAGATAACTAAAGTAATGTGGAGTGGTAGGGTAGAATCAAGACTGTCAGCCTATTAAAATCACTCTTTTAATGTTAGCAACTGCCTGCTGGAAAAGTAATAAACCACTATGTAACTGAACAAAAGGTAAACAGGCTAGCTCCAGGAATAGGCTACTATAACTATTTGAGGGTAGCCTGCTGCAAGATTTTACTTGCAGTGTTTTAATGGAACCTATCTACACAATTCCTAATACACCGGAGAAGAAAGCTGCTAAGTAAACCTGAGGAGTTGACGAGATCACACTTTTGTCTTTTAGGCATGTCCTTTTAGCCCTCCCAGGGTGACTGATAGCTCCTTGAGTATGGAGATCCTATATCTCTCATCACTTCAGCCAAGAAGGAAAGAAATCAACAGTAGAATGAGAGTGACTGGTGAGGACCTCAAATCAGCATACTTTCTTGAGTTGAAGAAAATTTACTATCATGTCAACTCTGGCCTTCTTATAAACTTCACTTGTCAAAATAGTCCAATAGCTTGTTATCATGGATCCAATTCCATAGGGATCTCCTGGGAGTGAAGTTCCTTTTAAAAATCCTGTGGGGACTTCCCTGGTGGTGCAATCGTTAAGGATCCGCCTGCCAGCACAGGGCACACAGGTTCGATCCCTGGCCTGGGGAGGTCCCACATGCTGCGGAGCAACTAAGTCAGTGTGCCACAACTCCTGAGCCCGTGCAGCTACAGCCCGTACTCCACAACAAGAGACGCCACCTCAGTAAGAAGCCCATGCACCGCAATGGAGACCCAACGCAGCCAAAAAAAAAAAAAAAAAAAAAAAAACCCACACAAAAAAACATCCTGGGAATATACTTTTCATTAAAAGAACAAAGTGTATGTCAGTCCTCATGGCTAAAGGGAAGAATCAAGTAGTAGCAGGTGGAAAGGTGGATTTGATTCTCAGTTTCTGGGTTCTGAATCTGAATTAATTATTGTCCTTACCTCAGTGAGACAGAGAATTCTAACACAAATCGTCACTACTACAGGTACAGATACTGCCAAGATGAGTTTGTTGTTATAGTCATAACCTGGAACTTCTTTTGTGAGCTGAAGAAATATATCACAATTTTTAAAAACAAGGAGATAGAAGGGATGAAAACTTACGATTCTTCATCCTATTCTAAACGATAGCTAACTATTCTTAAACTACTATGAAACCCAATCCTTCCAGGCGAGTAGCTTCTATAAGAACAAGCCAAATTTAATGTTATTAGTCTTATCATTAGCATTTTCTTCTACAATTTATCTACAATTTATTTATCTTGTGTTATGTCCTTTTCGCGTCTACCCTAGGAATAGTGACACACTCTCTCAATGAGCAAAGTTGGAGATCACTGTCTTAGCCCGTTTCATGGCTGAAGATAAGATACTGACTAGGAGCCCGTGGTATTCCCGCTTGGGCACGTTAATGGCATGTCCTAAACTGAGTAAAAGTCCAAGTCCCACGTGTCAGGGGTTATCCTCACCTCACTTGACTCCTGCTCTTTCTGCTCACTCTGGGCTTCTGTGCTCTCACTGATAGAGTTGTCAGCTTTCCACTGGTCCATATCCCATTCCGCTTTGGACACATTTACTTCTTGCTGCTTGCTGAGAAGCTTCATCAGGAGGCCTGTTCTAGAGATGAGGTTGGCACAGGCCAGCTGCACGTGGGTGTCCGAGCAGTCTATTTTCAAAGTCTGGATAACATGAGAAATGAGCCTTTGCACGTCATTGTTGGGGATGAGGGACCAGAGCTGCTGGTTTAGCTGAGTTTCAACTTGATCACCCGGGGATGCGAGCCCTGGGAAAGTGAAGCCTGTGGGCTTAGAGGATAATTCAGTGACCATGTTGTGGTGCTCCCATTGTGTTTTGTTGCTGTGTTGAACAGCTGGCATACTGTTGTCTGCAGCGACAGTAGAATGTGCAGTGGAGACGTTCCTATGGCTAGTGTTTCCAGGGCCGGTTCCTCCTGGCAGAGTAGCGTTTCCTGTAGAACTAATTGCTTCAGAAACATTTTGTGCAGTATTGTTTTCTGAAGTAGTGTTTTCTGCAGAAGGGTCTGAAAGAGAAAATAATTCTGGAAAAGGATTTTCCTGAGAAGTCACTTCTCCTGAAGATGAAACAGCCTCTCGTGGAGGGGAATTTATGAGACTCCTCACGACAGAGAACGGAGGGCTTGCAAGCATCACTCTATCAAGTGAACTTTTCTTTCTGAACTTTCAACTCCCTTTTTTCTTTTTTCTTTTTGTTTCTTTTTGCGGTACACAGGCCTCTCACCGTTGTGGCCTCTCCCGTTGCGGAGCACAGGCTCCGGAGGCACAGGCTCAGCGGCCATGGCTCACGGGCCCAGCCGCTCCACGGCATGTGGGATCTTCCCGGACCAGGACACGAACCCGTGTCTCCTGCATCGGCAGGCGGACTCCCAACCACTGTGCCACCAGGGAAGCCCCTCGATGCTTTTTAACTTTGGGTTTTCTGTGGACCCGATGAGACCTAATTTTATGGAAGATGTATTTTTTTTTTCCAGAATGTGAGATTAATTCGAAGTCCTTAATATTTCTAACTCTTGCCTTTGCATCTTCGAAAACATGAATAGCGTTGGATAAGTCTTTTGATTTGCTTTTAACCTCAGATGGGGATTTTGGCGGGATGGAGGCACAAGGCCTGCCCTTGAAGTACGGTTTGAGGGGAGAGGAGCCTGCGGCCTTGTGTTCCTTTATGAATGAAGACTCTGCATCGGAGGACTTTCCCACCAGCTTCCTGGGCCTCTGCACCATGAGGAGCTGTTTCAGCTTTCTTGGGGATGGCCTCCTGAGCTTTCATTCTTTGGCAGTGTTCGCCACAGATGGCTGGGCATTCTGTTTCCTCCTGACGCTCTCATCTCCCACTGCTTTGAGGTGCATTTTCTGTATGCCCCTTGAGGGCCTTGTTCACTCTCAGCAGCTTTTCCTCTGTACTCTCAATCTTTGCTAGGCTGTCTGTCTGTCTGTGGTTGGGCAGTTTCTAATTTCTTTTGAAAGATGTAGCGTGTAAACATGGCACTTAAAAGGTTGGAACGCGTACACGTGGCAGGTTTTTCTTCCTTTTTAACCTCATCAATTTTTTCTTGAGTTTCTGCATCTAACAAATTTTCCACAAAATGGAGTTCCCTCAATTTGTTTTTTTTAGTTGAATTGTTGGGTACAGGTTTAACAGAAGGGCTCCTTGTATTGTTTTTCAAAAGGCCCAGCGGCATATGTCCATCTTGTGTATTTGAAAAAAGAAGTTGAATGAATGGTAATAATGTTGATTCCACATCTCCTAGATTTCCCTCTGAGATATAAGGCAGTATGTAATTTAGTGTACTGATAATATCACTTTTATTATTAAAGTCCAGCTGCTCATTCATGAAGCCTGACAAGCTGACAGCACTGTTAGGTGAGGACATCCTGTCTGACTCAATAGTCAGCTCGGTGCTGTTGTTCTCCTTCTGGGCTTGTAACACCTTCATCAACGATCCTCCTGCATTCTCTATAGATGTTTCTTCATCTGTCAAAAGAGAAGGGACTGTTTTTGATCACTGAAGACTGATGGGACAGCCTTTTGTCAGTCCACAGCCAAAGAAATTAGGAATCAGTCAAAGTTTGAGTGCCACTTAGGAGAAAAAGAAACCCACACTTAAGCCTATGACTGGCAACAACAAAATGTGAGAAAGGTCTCTCTTGAAAAAGGGGCTATCTACTCAGAAAATTCTGTAGCGTGAAATATAGGAACTATATTCAGGATTACTCCACTGGTTCCCAGGGGCCAGTACTCAAGAAAAGCCAAGGCTGGAAGACAAATATTCCCCTAATCAGCTGGACTCTCTGCAGATCTACTGTGACTCCTCACATTCATATACCCCATCCTGTCCTGCCTCAAAGGCACGGGAGTGTGAGGCTTCCTCTCTCCACCTCTTCAGTGTGCTTGTGTTCTTGCTGCTATCACAGATCTCCACGACAACCACCGCTGCTAACAGGTCGTCATCTGGACATGTCCTTCTCCAACTACCCACTGAGTCCTTTGCTTAGTCCCTGCTTCTATATATCCCAGTCCCCGTAACAGAAGCCTCTATACAGAAAAAAACACTATGTCCGCCCTGGCTCTTTGCTAAAATTTGGGCAGGGAGCTCGGGTATAAGTTAAGAGATTTGCCAGATTGTATGCCCATGTGGAATGTTCAACAAATCAATGGAATAATACTTGAGGCCCTAAAATGTAGACGGGAAAAAGCAACTTCTGTCAGATGGCTACTTTGCTTTCAATTCATTTTACTTCTAATATTTCCAGCTCTACTTGGGGAACCATCCAAATCTTCTGACTGTGTGAAGGTAATGTGTACCAGTGTGTAGCTGGGCTTGTCTCCCAAAAGGATTAAAAGTATTTTTGGTGAGGGTCAAAGGAGGAGGGAAGGGTCATGAGAAAGGAGGAGCAGAGGCTAGCAGAGAGCCCCAAACTGGGGACAGGAGATCGGGGCCCTAGGGTCATAGCACTTAACACCTCTGATCTTGTTTTTCCTCACCTGTAAAAGGAGATTAAAAATGCTTTTTCTGCCCACTTCTGGGGGAGAAGGGAGTAATATAATTAGTAAAAAAAATGTTTGGGGGAGTTCCCAGGTGGTCTAGTGGTTAGGACCCGGCACTTTCCCTGCTGTGGCCCGGGTTCAATCCCTGCTGGGGGAACTAAGATCCCACCAGCTTGGTGGCCAAAGGAAAAAAAAAAAAAAACTGTGTTGAAAAATCAGCAATATTGTCTTTATATAAGTGGCAAAGTGTTATTATTTATGATGTGCTCTAGATCACTGAAAGAGACCTGTATTCAAGCTACCTGGGCATGAAAGCACATTTTGGAAGTCATCAAGTTAGTGCCCATAAATCTAATATATAGAAAAATCGTTGAAAGCCCCTGAGTGTTTTGTGGATAGAAAAACTTGCGATTCAGAGCAAGTTCAGAGCTGGACAGTCAAAGAAATAACTAGCTCTCCCATGCATTAGAAGGGCTTGGTAGCAGCTTCTGGTTATGGAACCAGAAACTCTCAGGCTCCAGATAGGACATAAAACAGCATCACTTGCACTCTTTATAAAATTGCAGAAACAAACCAAATAAACAAAAATATATTTACACCTGTCTTATAAGACAAAGGGTACTTGAGACCTAATGTATATAAAATCAGTTTACAAACTGTGATGTACTATGTGAATAAGTTGTCATTTGCAGAGAGGGCAGCATAGGATATGTGGCCATTAATGTGAATTCCCTTCCCCCTTCCATTCCTTTCTCTGGTTCCTTTACATATGCAGATCAGTTACATTATGAAGCTAATAATGTAACTGAGCTCTTCTTAGCTTAATAATGTAACCAAGAATCTGATTTTTAGCAAGGGGGTAATTCTTAGAAATTTAGGGAGCTGGAACTCTAAATGAATGTATTAAAATAATGTAATTACATCATTAGTTTTAAAATGTACCATCCTTGATTAAAAATAAAAAATTAAATTAAAAATTAAAAATGTATTATCCCGCAATTGAGACTCACCACAACGTGTGACGTCCCTCAGGCGTTCACTGTCACAACGCAGCTTGACTGTCTCACAGACAACCTCAATAGTATTTTTAAATTGGCAGAGGCAGCAGGCCCTACGGCTGGGTAAGATCCTATAAATGGAAACACAGGTAATTAAATTCGTGGTAAAAGAGTTACCTGAGTAGGTAGAAGAGGTAGGCCAAGGCCACCACAGACCAGTGCAAAAAGGAGTTCTTGGGGCATATGGACTATAGAACTGGATAGGGGCCTGTTGCCCAATTGCTGCCCTTGACTGTGGGAAATAAATATAGAGGAGGAGAGAGGTGCCCAACAGAAGGATTAGGATGGCAGTAGGTATGATATGCCTAGAAAAAAGGGAATAGCGATTAGAATTGGGTGACACTGATCTGTCGTTTAATTCAGAAGTATCTCCTTCCAACCCGAAAGCCTCACTTTGTGTTGAGAGTACACAGGAAGAAGGCAGACTTCTAAGAAGAGTATGAATAAGACCCCACATTCTGGAGTCACTTTCTCAGTTCCTATTTGTGAGGAGTAATATATTAGAAATTATTCTAGTAATAAAAAAGCATCATGTGGCTAAACAATAACAGAGATCGCATTGACCAAATCTGGACAAAAGGAACATTCCAAAGAATAACATTATCATTATAATAAGGTATAACACAGTTAATTGGAAAAAAAGCACATGAGTTCATAATGATACTCCAAATGAAAAGTGGGGGAGCTCTTCTTTACAGAATAATGTCAGCTAATAAATGCAAAAGGAAGGATAGAATTAGGAAAATGTTATTTTGCAACTATCAATGTAATAATCGATTCAGACAAGGATTATCATTGATGCACAGTTGGGTGAAGAGTTGTTTGAAAGTAGGATCTTCACTGATCCCAAGGATCACCCCACATATTATTTATCAATTACCAAGGGGAAAAGTAACTTTACAATGGAGAGATATGGAATAGGCCACCTTAATCAAGTGATCAAACTTAGCACTGGGCCACCTCAAGTGATGAAGTATGAAGAATACATCACCTATATAGTATTCTTCCCCAAAATGTTTACTTTGAATCTAATGAGGAAACAGACAAATACAGATTGTGGGGCAATTTACAAGACAACTGGCTTAGACTCTTCAAAAAAGCCAATGTCATAAAAGACCAAAAAAAAAAATAGTAGGGAAAAATTCTAGATTAACGGAAACACAGACATGACATGCAATGCCTAATCTTTAATTGGATCCTGTATCAAAACAAAACAGACTTAAAGAATGTTATTGGCTTCTGGCCAAGATGAAGTACAAGGGCCAACTTAACCTCCCAGCTGAAACAAGAAAAAAAAAAAAAATCAGATGGAACATATGAAACAACAGTTTTCAAGAAACTGAACCTCAGGCAATACATTTCAGTGATTCCCGAGGAGATGGGAAATAAATGAAGTGATCCCTATAATTGCCCTTACTTCTCTGAGAGAGTATCCACGTCATGGTACAGGGAAGAGAAGTCCAGACAGAGACTAGTGGGCTCCCTGACAGACGAAATGGAGATAAGCGTCTGGGAAAACCAAGGTAACTAGAGTTCACAAAGCAGAGTATCAGAGAGAAAAGAAGTGCACAGACAAAGAACTCTGGAGATATGCAGAGGGATCTCTTGAGAATTCAACAAAGTATGGGTCAATACATTTGTGTGAGGAATAACTTGATGCCAGGAAAAGAACCACATGAAAGGATTAATAAGAAGAACAACTGGATATCACACAGGGTTGTAGGAATAGTACCTGTTCCTACAAGTCAGACTGGAAAACCTCATGATACTCAGAAAGGACTTGTCTCAGTAGTTGCAAATAATGAGCTCCAGACTAAAGGCTACTTGGACTCCTACCCAACGAACCTTAAAAGCTAGACCTAAAAGAATACAATTGTTTTGAGTAACCTAATTTCACCCAAAACAAAGCCCAGGCATTTTACAGGAATATAAATATACATAGCACACAATAAACTAAAACTCACAATATCTGGGATCATATGAAAAATTGCCAAGCATGCAAAGAAGTAGGAAAATATGACCCATACTGAGGAGAAAAGGCAATCAATCAACAATAACCCATAATCTATACAGATGTTAGAATTGGCAGAAAAGACCTTTTAAAAAGTTATTATACATGAAGAAAAGTTATTATAACTGTATTTCATATGTTAAAAAACCCAGACTAAACCCTGAAAATGTTAAGTACAGGCATGGAAAATGTAAAACAGACCTAAATTGAGCTTCTAGAGATTAAAAACAATGTCTAAATGAAAAAGATATTGCAGGAGGTTAAAGGCTAATTAGACATGGCAGAAGGTCAGTGAACATTAAGGCATAGCAACAGAAACGATCCAAAATGAAACAAAAGGAGTAACAAAACAACAACAAAATGAATAGAGCCTCAGTGACTTGTGCAACAACTTCAAGTGGCCTAATACATGTGTACTTAGAGTCCATGAAGGAGAGGAGAAATATAAAAATTTGAAGAAATAATAGCCAAAATTTTTCCAAATTGGTAAACACTATAAACCCACAAAGTCAAGAAGATTAATGAACTTTAAGCAGAAGAAACATGGACAAAACTACACCAAGGCACAGAAAATAATCGAATTGCTCAAAACCAGCAATAAAGAGAAGAATTTAAAAGGAGCCAGAGGAAAAAATTATACACTACATGCAGAGGAACAAAGATAACAATGACAGCAGAATTCGTGCTTGAAAAATCGTAAACGAGAACTCAGTGGAATAACATCTTTAAAGTAGTGAATTGAATTCTATCAAGCTAGAATTTTATACCCACATCTGTCAAAACAAAAGCAAAATAAAGACTATCTCAGACATACAGAAGCTGAAAGAATTCATTGCTGGTAGACTTTCACAATAAGAAATGTTAAAAGAAGTATTTTTAAGCAGAAGGAAAATGACACCAGATTGGAATATGGATCTACATAAAAGATTAAGAATACTGGATACATACAACAATGAAGACCCAATTCAACCAAAAATAAATAAACAAATTAAGAAAAGAAGGGAAAAATCATATAATCACTGCAATAGATGCAGGAAAAGAATGAAAACATCTAACATACATTCCTGATTAAAGAAAAAAAAACAGCCCTCAGTAGACTAGGAATGGAAGGAGACTTCCTCAACTTGATAAATGACTTCTACAAAAAACCTAACATCATACTTAATGGTGAAGGACAAAGTACTTTCTCACCAGGATCAGGAACAAGGCAAGGATATCTGCGCTCATTGCTTCTATGTGACATGGCACTGAAGGTTCTAGCCAGTGCAATAGGGCAACAAAAAGAAAAGACACATTCAGAATGGAAAGGAAGAAGTAAAACTATCTTTATTTGCAGAGAACATGATTATGTCGAAAACCTGACAGAAGCTACGAAAATGCTACTGGAACTAATTAATGAGTCTATCAAGTTTGCAGGGTACAAGATCAACATACAAAAAGATGAATTTGTCTCAACAAACAATCAGAGATCAAAGTTTTAAAATGCTACTTATAAAAGAATCCAACATATAAAATACTTAGAATAAATCTGACAAAAGACTTGCACACTGAAAACTGTAAAATGTTGCCGGGGGAAATTAAGAAAGACCTAAATAAATGGAGAGATATAAAGTATTCATGGATCAGAAGATTCAATATTGTTGAGACATCAATTCTCCCCAAATCGATTTATACATCAAAAACCCCAGTAGGCTTTTCTATAGACATTGACAAGCCAATTCTAAAATTCATATGGAAATAAAATTTAGAATAACTAAAACAACTTTGCGAAAGAACAAAGTTGAAGAACTAACAGTAACTGATTTCAAGGATTATGAAGCTACACCTTCAAGACATTGTGATAGTAGTGTAAAGATAGACAAAAAGACCAAAGGAACAGAATACAAAGTTCTGAAGTAGAGAGATGTGGAGAACTGACTTTCAGGTTCAAAGGCATTTCAGTGGAGAAATGATAGTCTTTTCAACAAATGACGCTGGAACAACTGAATATCCAGGTGCAAAAAGAAAAAAAAAAAATGAACTTGATCTAAACCATATACAGAAGTGAACTCAAATTGGTTCAAAGATCTAAATGTAAAACATAAAACTATAAAACGTCTAGAACAAAACAGGTGAAAAATTTTATGACCTTGAGTTTGGCAAGATTTCTTAGATACAACACCAAAAGCATAATGCATAAAAGAAAAAAATAGATAAATTAGACACCATCGAAATTAAGAATTTCTGCCCTGCAAAAGACACTCCTGAGTGAACGAAAAGATGAGTCACAGAATGGGAGAAAATACCTAGCAACTTACCTATTGGATAAAGGACTAATTTCCAGACTATAGAAAGAACTCTCAAAACTCCAGAAAAATATAGATAAAAGATTCAAAGATATACAGATGGAAAATAAGCATATGAAAAGATGTTTGACATGATTAATCATTAGGGATGCTACAGTGAGATACAACTACACACCTATTAAACTATCTAAAATTAAAAATACTGAGCATAGCAAATGTTGGCCACAACGTAAAGAAAATGCAGCTCTCGTACACTGCTGGTAGAGATGTAAAATGATCAAACCACTATGGAAAATAGGTATTTTTTAAAAACTTAAACATACACTTACCAATGATGCAGCCATTCTACAGGCAGGCATTTACCCAGGAGAAATGGAAGTAGACATCCATACAAGACTTGTACACAAATATTCATAGCAACTTTATCTGTAATAGACAAAGACTCAAACAACTCAAATGTCCATCAATGGTCAATACATAAATGGTGGTACATCCATATAAAGGAATGCTATTCAGCAATAAACAGAAATGAATTACTGATATATACAACAATATGGATGAAGATTAAAATAATCATGCTGGGTTAGAAGCCAGTTAGAAAAAAGTATACACTGTATGATTCCATTTACATAAAATTCTAGAAAATGCAAACAGAAAGCAGATCAATGGTTGCATGGCGATTGGGAAGTGCAAGGAACGATGGGAAGGAAGAATTACAAAGAGACATTAAGAAACTTTCTGAGGTGATGGACATTTTGAGTTTCGTGATGTCTTCATGGTGTGTATGTATGTGTGTGTGTGAACACAGATTATTGCATGTCAATTATACCTCAAAAAGCTGTTAAAAGAAATGATATTAGATAAGAGAGACAATTGGGGAAATTTGAATAGCAACACTTTATTAGGTAATATGATTGTGTAGGAATTTAATTTCTTCAATACTGTGTATTAACAGTATCGTGGTTACACAGGGAAATAGTTTTTAATATCCAGAGAGGAGGGCATCTAGCTGACAAGAGAGGGATCGCAATTGTGGCAGATGGTGTGGGACACTGAGGAAGATGAGGCTAGAGCAGTGACCAATGCGTGACGGCACAGTGAAGACAGTCATTTGTCAGGTGACCTGACAAAGACGGTTGGAAGAGACTGCTAAATGCAGGGCCGTTTCCGCATACTAATCTCACGCAATCCCCTCAACTAGCCTTGGCGTAACAGAAAGTTTCTATTAGCTTGCCATATTGGAGGGGGGATGGCACAATTTAAGGTGCAGTAGGTTGTGTAATAAACTGTCACCATAGGGTCCTACAGAAATAGTTTTTTAAACCGCAAAAAAATAAAACTTGACCCTTCCCTCACAACGTATATGAAAATTAACTTAAAATGAATCATAGACCTAAATGTAGCTATACAACGTCTGGAAGAAAACGTAGGAGAAAATCTTTGTGATTTGGGGTTAGACAGTGGGGTCTCAGAGAAAGATTTCTTAGATTAAGACACAAAAAAGCAGAAAGCATTTAAGAAAAATTGCTAAGGGACTTCCCTGGTGGTGAAGACTCCGAGTTCCCAATGCTGGGGGCCCGGGTTCGATCCCTGGTCAGGGATCTAGGTCCCACATGCATGCCTCAACTATGAGTTCGCATGCCAGATCTAAGAAGCCCATGAGCCGCAACTAAGGGGCCCATCTGCTGCAACTAAGACCCAGCACAACCAAATAAATTAATTAAATAAATATGAAAAATTAAGAAAAATTGCTAAATTAGAGTTCATCAAAAATTTAACACTTCTAGCTTTCAGAGACACTTTAATATAATGAAGATAAGTCACAATCTGGGAGAAGATATTTACTAAACACATATCTGAGAGCAAGGACTTTTTCCGTTGCTTTTTATATAAAGCACTCTTAATTCTCAATATAAATATCCAATTAAAAAATGGATTTGAACAGACACTTCATTTAAAAGGATATTTGCACATGAATAGACACTCAACATCATCAGCTATTACAGAAATGCAAAATGTGGCAAAACCCACGAGATTCATCTACACACCTACTAGAAAGGCGAAAATGTTTTTAAAAAACACATATAAGGATCAGGTGAAGATGTAGAGCATCTGCAACTCTCATAGACTGCTTGTGGGAAAGCAACATGGCACAGGCACTTTAGAAAACGGTTCAGCAGTTTCTTAAAAAGTTCAATAGGCACTTAGCATATGATGAAGCAATCCCACCCTGAGGTATTTTACCCCAAATAAATGAAAACATATGCTCACACAAGACATATATTCACACACACACGTGAGTGTTTTCAGAGGCTTTGTTCATAATAGCCAAAAAACAAGAAGAAACTCAAATGTGCATCGAACGATGAATGCGTAAACAAACTGTGTATCCACACAACTAGAATACTGCTCAGCGCTCAAAAGGAATGAGCTACTGACAGGTGCAACAAACCAGATGAATCTCCAAAGAGACTGGCTAAGTGAAAGAAGCCAAAAACAAAAAGCTACATACCACATGATTTCATTTATCAAATATTCTGGAAAAGGCAACATTATACGGACAAAAATCAGATTGGTGGTTGCCAGGGGCTGGTAGTGACAGGAGGATGCATTGACTACAGAGGGACATGGGGGGTCTTTTGGGAGTGCAGAAGTTTTCTTTACCTCAAATGTGGTGGTGGCTACAGAACTATACGTTTGTCAAAACACATCACACTGTATATTTAAAAAGAGTGCATTTTGTTAAACGAAAATTATACATAAATAAACCTGACTTAAGAAGATAATCAAACAAACCTAAAAGTACAATTGAGTGAAAATCAATGTAAGAAAAATCAACTTACAGTGTTTCCAATTCAAGGGTCATCATGAGGATGCTTTCCATTGCGGTAAGTGACACTTGTGCTGTTCCCATGTCTCTGAAGGAGAAGCCCAAACATGCATGATATAAAACCCAAAGACAAAATTTCTAAACTGAAGAAGATACTTAACATGTGATTACTTCCACTTTGGCTTCTTACTTGCCATAGATGATAATGCCAAAGAGCTCTTTTGGAAGAAATTTAAATTTGCATCATCAAATTAATGACCTTGGTGCTGAACAGTACAATCATTTTCTATGATCCTCACTTCTCATTTTCAATTGCATCTACCTCTTTTGATCACTCTTTTTTTAAAAAAAATAATGTACCCCTTATTCCTTTTTGCTTTCTTGGATAAATACTATTCCTATATGCATCTTCATGTTCCATATCTATATGTGTTCTTCAACACTGTTCTCATCCTCTGCTGGCTCTCTTACCCATATATATTCTTTCTTAATCCTTTTCTTTGCCAATAACTCTTATTTTCAATAACCCAGTTAAAATCTAAATTATGACTGTTTAGCCAAAGTACTCAAGTTTTGACGAAAGTAAAAAGGAGCAGAAATTATCTCATGAGCCATGAAACTCTTACAATACTTACAAAGAGTTTAATGCTGGCACTTTAAAAAGACAAGAATCTTCAACTGTTGGCAAAGGATTACGATTGAGAATTCTGAAAAATGGAATGGAATTAAAATTATCTGCATTTTCAATTACTTCCATGAAAGTTTATATTCATTTTTTTTGGTATGGAACTTGAAGGTTAAAAAAATTATTTTCTGTCTTTACCTATAAATCACCCTTAGAATCTGTAAAACACTCTTTCACTGGGAACTACCCAGGTCTCTAGATGACAAAGTGGAGAAGAGAAACAAACAAACAAACAATAAAATAGAAAAAAAGTGGCTAGCAAAGAAAAAATATGCCAAAGTACTTTTCACGTTAAAAACCCTCGAAGTGACTATGCTGGTAGGAAGCCCTTGCTCTGTAAAAAAAGTACTATTTCTAGTGTCCTCCATAATTCAAGGTGTTTTTCTTTCATCTCTACAAAGTTTGAAAAATTTCATGATTTAAACTACCCAGCTAAAGAGAAAAATAAGGCTAATTCCTTGGTTCTGGAGCCAAAGAAGAGAGAAATCCAAGAGGAACTGGTGAAAGCCATACTCCCATCACATAGTCCCGTGTGTATTCTTGTGCCATAGCTTTTGTTACTGTGTATGTAATCAACTGTTTATTTGTCACTCTCCTAGATTGTCAGCAACTTGAGAGCAGGGACCACACTTTATTGTCATTATTATTCCTGTGCCTGACATAGTGCCTAATATTTACTAGGCATTTAATAAATGTTTGCTGAATAAATAAATAACATTTTGTTTATATATCAATAAAATAAACAAATTAATTTTGGGGAACAAAATTTTATTCCAAAATGTTGGAATAGATTTTCTTCATAGTTCTTTCTTTCTTCCTTTTTTTTCCCCTTAGTTCTTTAAAACAAATAAGGGGGAAAAAAAAAACAGAAAAGAAACAGGAAGAAAGAAGAGAATAGCTGACTTAAGGTTAACTCTACTCAAGAATTATTAGTGTACTTTTGCAGAATATTATAAAGATAATTATCAAAACTAATATCTTTTGGGTTGCCATGCATATGTGATCAGCATTTAACATTTCATCCTCACAGTAACCTTATGTGATATATATATTACACAATTGTACAAATGAGGAAACTGAGGCACAGAGGAGTTACATAACTTGTCTTAAGTCATCAAGCTCGTAAGAAGCAGAGCTGGAATTTGAACTCAGTTCTGACTCTAAAGCCTGTGTTTAACCTGAATGAAAAAAAAAAGGGTTTTTTTTTTTTTTTTGAAACATCTGTTACTTTAACCTTAATTTTGACAGCACTAAATATAGAAATACCTTTTCAAACTTCATCTACCCATCTGGGAAAGCCTCTATGAGAATTATATTTTCTCTTTTTATTTATTTATTTATTTATTTCTCTTTTTATTTATTTTTTCCTTAATCATCTCTTGTGATAAATATTTAATTAGCCTATGGCCATTGAGACTTTATAGATTTTTTTTAAAAAGTTGCAGGAAAATCAGTAAAAATGATGGAGGAAGGACATCTGAAAATTCATCCCTGCATAGAAGCAACAATAACAACAACAACAAAACTGGCAAAAATGGTCAGAATCAACTTCTTCTGAACTCTGGACATTTAACCAACATGCTGGCAGTAAATGGGGGAGCAATTTATTCAAGGAAAACAAATTAATTTCTGTAAGAACAATGAGATCTGTGTTGCTTTAACTTGCCCTCGACCTTTGGTCTCCATGCCAGTGGTAGCCTTGAAAAACAGCCCACATCCCTGGTACCAGAACGAGCAGCATGGACTGAGAGGTCCTTCAAAGCCTCATTCCCAAAGAACTGTCATTGTTTTACATGTCTGGTGGTCCCCTGGAAGACCTCACTTGAAAGGCTTGCCTTTGACCTGACTGAGGGCTGTCTAGTGAGAAAAGCCTCTGCTCAGGTGGCATTTCTGGAAAACATTTTCAAGCAAATATTTTAACATGGCGGTGGCATGAGGCAATGGATAACAGTTTGGGGCAAAAAACAACCCAACCGCAAAGCTTTAAAAGAAAAGCTGAGGAATGAGATGTGCACAGACACTTTGAAATATTCCAATGTATTCCTGGGAAACTGGAAGACCACAAGACATATTCCTGGGCATCTAGGAGAATAACTGTTAGCATTAATAAATGAGTTCAGCAAGGTTGTAGGATATAAGATCAATATCATTTCTACACACCAGCAATGAGTAATCGAAAAATGGAATTTAGAAAACAATTCCATGTGGAACAGCATCAAAACAAATATAATACTTAGGGGAAAATTTTACCAAGTAAGTGCAAGATTCACACTGAAAAGTACAAAACTGTTGAAAGAAATTGAAGAAGATCTAAATAAGTATAAAGACCTGCTGGATTCATGGACTGGAAGATAATCTTATGAAAATTTCACTACTTCCCAAATCGACCTATGGTTCCATTGCAATTCCTATCAAAATCCCAGCTGACTTCTTTCCAGAAATTGCCAAGCTGTTTCTAAAATTCCTATGGCAATTCGAGGAAACAGAATAACCAAAACAATGTCGGTAAAGAACAAAGTGGGAGGACTCACACATCCTGGTTTCCAAACTCAGTTCAAAGCTACTGCAATCACAGTGTGGTACTGGAATAAGAACAGACATGTAAATCAATGGAACAGAATTGACAAGATAGCAATAAACCCTCATATTTATGGTCTATTGATTTTCAACAAGGGTGCCAAAACAATTCAACGTGGAAAGAACAGTCTTTTCAAATGATGCTGGGACAACTGTACATCCACACACAAAATAATGAAGCTTCACACCGTATATGAAAATTAACTCCAAATGGATCAAATATCCAAACGTAAGAACTAAGACTATAAAACTCTTAGAAGAAAACACAGGAGTAAATCTTTATGACCTTGCTTTAGACAACAGTTTCTTAGATATGATACCAGAAGCACAAACAACCAAAGGAAAAACAGATGAATTAGATTTTATAAAAACTAAAAAGTTTGCGCTTCAAAGGACACTATCAAGAAAGTGAATAAACATATAGAATGGGAGAAAATACTACAGGTGGGAAGAATAAGATGCAGTGGGGAGAAGAAAAGTGTAGTAGTTGCTAGGTGTGACAATCTCAAAATTTTGAACTATTACAAATAAAACAGCCACCCTGAATCACCCCAAAGGGCAGACCCAAGTTATTTTTGCTTTTAGTGTTTATGCCTTTCTAAATCTGAGAAGCTGCCAGGATTCTAGTACATAGCAAAAAGTGAGGACAACACCCTCAAGTGTGTAAGCTTTTGTGTGTACATAGCTATGTAAAGGAAACCAATGCTAGCTGACTGGGGGAGCATTAGGGCGGCTCTGTGACCGCAGCTCAATTTGCCTTCATAGTGTGGACACACCTCCCGCACTGATATTCTCAACAATGGGGTAAATAATTCAATAGGGATAAGGCTTTGATTTTCCTCTTATTCTCTCTTCGTATTTATGTTCTTGGTACGATATTGATGTACCACGGACAAGCCAGCATGTGAATGTGCTCTGTCTGCTTAAGTTATATAGCCTTTCTACATTGTAGAGTCCTTCAGTTTCTAAAATCATGGAGCTTGTATTGTTAGATCCAATGAAGTGACTAAAAGAATTTTTAAACATAAGCCATCAGTCTGGACCTGCATAGGTGAATGAAGGAGAAACACTTTAGAGTCAGAGAAAAAAAGCATACTTAACATTTAGGATTATCAACCACTGCCGGTTTTCCATAGTATATTTCATTCCTGATTTTATCTGAAAGAGATATGATGACTACCACCATTCAAAAAGTGGTACTTTATTAATAAGCTCCTGGCTCATCTTTGAGGTAGGTTTCGGATTTAAAATAGACTACCACACTGCTAACCACTTCACCTGATATTTCTCAATAACATAGAGGCTTCATTCAAGAAACCTACTGACTTATAATTACCTGACACCCGGTGATGAATCAAGGATTTGTGGGGCCTGAACCTCATCTACTTTGGGAAATCCTAGCTAATAAAAACAGGCAAAGTTATAAATAGAAAAATCGCTAGGACCCCTCTCAAGACCTTGGAAGGGACCTATGCAAGTGAGGAGCCCTGAAGCCTAAGGTTCATTGAATTCAGGATAAATCCACCTCAGCTGGGGCCCTTTTCCAAACTTATTTAATGCAAGCAACTTATAAACACCCCAGTAATATGTCATTATAGGTAGTAAAATGATTTAACTCGAGGGTGGCATCTTCCCTTGGTGGCTTGCCTTTGGTAAGAGATGCAATACAGTTTGTATCTCACCATGGCAAATGTTTCCTAAAGCAAATTAGCTTTGTCTATTAGAAAGACTTAGTCCAAAACAAAGACTTACTATACTGTGACAGTCTTTTGAAAGTAACTGTGAATGAGTCTTCGGAGTACAGTACTAATTTATTTACAACACCAGATAGTTCTGATTCTTTCACTACCTTTTTCTGTCATTTAAGAGGAGCGCAAATTCCAAAGGAACAAGTTGGTGCCTCTTCCATTACAAATCTTTTCTAACCTACCACCCGTTTTCTACTTCATCACCCCCCTCCCTCACCTTGTTACCCTGCTGCATAGATGCTAGAATGGCTCTCATATATGTTTTCCCATCAACATCCATATTTCTCCTTCCAGTATGAAAGCTTCTTGGGGACAAAGTCCCTGCCCTATGCGTCTTTGTATCCCCAGCACTTAGTAGAGTGTTCACAGACAGTGGGCAAGGCACTCAGTGAATGTTTTGGAATGAATTCATTAATTTTTAAACTGTGATTTATTTATTTATTTCCACAATGTATTGTCCTGTGTTGCCTACATAACTATAGTGAAACTCTGATTCTTATAAGGAACCTTTGGTGTTCTGGGATGTTTAGGAAAGGTGGTGAGTTTCAGACGTTGTACTGACGCTACTAAAACCTCCTGGGGAAGGGACCTCACGAGCCTGCTCTCCGGTGTGCTAACAGAAGAAAAACCGACCCTCGGTGCTCTCTCCCCAAGGTAGGCGTCCGCAAACTAACAAGGGAAAGGAAGGAGGCCGCTAAAGATAGGCATCTGCAGGAATTGTTAATCCAGCTCCAGACACAGCCTCAACACCTTCATTAACCCAAAATGTGGGAACTGTGTGAAACTGGATTTCTGAACCACAAGACAGGTAAGAGAGTCTTTTCCAAAGCCAGGTGTACAAGAGCTCTTTCCCTTGAGTCTAAAATCGCCTTCGGGCCATTGAACGTACCCACTATCATTTCCTTGTGCCATGAGAAATCAGAGAAGTTTTGAGCTGAAGGGGTGGAAAACCCACACTTCTTATTGAAGAGTAGTCAGCAAAGAAAACATATTGAATTAGGCCACAGCAAAGTCTTTTCTTTATATTTTTCACACTACAGCTGAACACAAACAACGTCTTTTTCCATACCTCAAAGGTTCCTATTGGCCACCGATAATTCACTTCAGCAATATATGCTTTTTTGAAAAATAATGTTCTGGGTGGCTGGGGAGAGCCCTGTGGTGGGTGTTCAGGAATTCTTTCTGCTTTACCATTTAAAAGAGCTAATGATGGTTGGGGAAGCACCCACACCCACTGAACCACACCCTGCTCAACTTAGTTCTCTGCAGCTCTGTGTTGCATACATTTTAAGCAGTTAGGAACTTTGCACATGAAAAGGAATCAAAGTGAAATTCAAAAGTGGAAGTTCCTGGACCATTCTCATATTGGAGAGGCATCCGTGGGATTCCATGACAATGCTAATCTGAGTGTTTTTGTTTGGTGCCTTTAATTGACCATGCCAAAGATCAGTACTATGGAAAGCAGAGCCTTTCATATATATGAGTTAAACAAGTCTCTTGGCCTCTTTGTACCTTAGTTTCCTCATTTGAAAAAAAAAAATAAATGGCTCTCAAGACATACTTTCCAGAATTCATACTGGGCTTACTTACACCCAGCTAACCAATAACTGCATGATTGCTTTTACACACAGTTGTTTACATGTATTCATCTTCTATTTCACTTACAACTTGTGTAAAAACTGCATTCCATGCCAGGCCTGAAACGTTCCAAAGCTCAGTTCTGTGAGTAAATTGCAACCAAGATTTCTACCAAAAAAGACACGAGCAAAAGAATTAGAAAAACAGATATTCTTTCAGAACATTTATCCATTGGCAATAATTCTCATTTATATATGATGAAACGTAACATCACTACTCCCTCCATACACTAAAGAAATCTCACTGTGGGAGATATTATGATTTATACTTTCATGATTATATATGTGGTGCATTAGATACAAAATACTAAATGCTCATTAAATACTTGTGTTAAGTGATCTTTATTTCTCTAGCTAGGCAGCACTATTGACAGTTTGGGCTGGATAATTCTTTGCTGTGGGAGGCTCCCCTGTACACTGTTGGATGTTTAGTAGCATCTCTGGTCTCTGTCCACTAGATGCCAGTAGCGTATACAGTTCTGACAAGCAAAACTGTCGCCAGACACTACCAAGTGTCACCTGTGTGCAAACTCACCCTGGTTGAGAACCACTGCTCTTGATCCTGGGGGATGTTGGATGCTCAGCATGATCCTGCTCTGTGCTGGAACTGTCACCTCGGGATACAATGGAGACTGAGCTACAACTTCCTTAAGGAGCTCTGGAGGCTGAGGTGGGGTCTTCTGCTGGACTGGAGAAGGTTCAACCTCTTTAGTGACCTGTGGATTTATGGGAAGTGCCAGAGCCAGAGATTTAACAGTGACCTTGTACAAGTGTGACTGCTGAGCTTCATTTACCCCATGATGAACACATGGTCAAACTACAACCTCCTTAAGTGTCTCCAAAGGCCGGGCGAGGGCCTCCTGAGGACTTGAAGTTTCTAGTTCCTCAGGGGCCTCTGAAGGCTGAGATGGAGCCTCCTGCGGAAGTGGAGGTGGTTCTACCTCCACAGTGGGCTCTGCATGCTGAGCCTGGGCCTCTGCCTGGGGTGAAAAAGATTCAACGTCCTCAGGGGTCTGTGGATGCTGAGCAGGGGCCTCTTGATGAAGTAAAGATTCAGCCTCCTCAGTGAGCTCTGGATGACGAGTTTGGGCCTCCTGCTGGGATGCAGAAATATCTCATCCTCAGCAGAAGACTCCCTGTCGTGTAGCTTTTGGGTCATGTGTTCCTTGCGTGTGGCGCTGAGAGGCCTATACATACCCCTAAGCCAAAGTGGCCGCCTTCTCCCGAAAAAGCCCTCCTAGAACACAGAAAGGGAAATATTAATTCTGCATCTCCCCTGCTTTCTCTGGCCACAGTACTTTATCCTCCTCACATCTACCTGACTCTCACTTTCCCCTGAGCTTCTCTTACGCAGCAGAAATCCAAAAAAGCCCCTTGGAGGAAAACACACACTGTTAGTGCTGCATGTCACTTTTCATCTCTCTCACAATGTGTTATCTCTGCTTTCATTAGGACTAAATGGGGACCTCAGTCCATAATCACAATGAGCAAAATCACCACAGACCCGGGATCATGAAAATCATTGCATGCATGCTGGCCTTCCAGAAGTTCTCTGTGTCTGTCCAAAATGGACCCCAAGTGTCTCTGGAGAGACATTTGTATGTGGCTTAGCATGGAGCATAGGCAGGATTTTCAGCCCCGTTCACCTTTCTTTGCCCTTGGCCAACTGCCCTCGTGCAGTGAAAACACTTGCACAACGGCACTGGGCAGAAACTCGTTACTCCCTTAGACGCGCTTCACACCAGTCCGCTTCGGACTTAGTCGCACATGCAGCATTTGCTGCGGGTGTGGGTGTGGGGAGAAGGTGATTTTATTTTCCTGGCTGCTCTATCCTATACGTTGAATCACACCAAGTAAACACCTGAACCCAACGAGCAAAGTCATCTATAGCTCTCTGACTTTCACTCTGCAGGCTGTCACTCAGGTGTCAGTGAATTGTGGAATCCGTTTAAAGGCCACGACCAGCAGGGAAGCACAAAATACTCTTTTTGAATACAAATAGAAGAGAAAAAAATCACAGTGCACAATAAGTTTGTTTCAGAAACTACTTATGTCCATATAGTATGTGTCTACTCAACTGTGACCTAAAACGTAGCTCACAGCCCAAGCACAGTGTGTGATCAGTGGAGAAGTCCTCAGTGGAAAGGGACCATCTTCTTCTTGGTAATCACCAGCAGTATGACCATGGGGCAAGGTAGTTTCCCTTTCTCTTTCTCCAGTTCCTTATTACAAAAGGAAGAGACAAACTACTGTCTAAAGTTTCTCCCGGTTAAAATTCTATGAGGTTTGGATAAAGGGAATAGAGAGTAGGGGCCTGAAAAACAGTAGGATGAGAAGGGAAGTTTTCTTGCCACTTTCCAGAAGGGACTCATATGTTCTACCTTTTGTCAGCTTTGAGTGAGGCCAGCCCCTAAATCCCCAACCATGTGGCCCTCCCTACCCCAGAGCCTCCTAGAAGGCCTCTGGCCTGGCCTGATGCCTGGGAGCCAGGCATCCGCCCAGCAGGAACAGGTACAACCAAAACCTCTCCCCGTCCACCCTCTTTCCTTAAAGGACTAGTGAGAGCAGATGAATGTGTGCCAGTCCTGTTCTAACTCAGCTTGGGCTGCGGAGCTAATTCTGCTGAGAAATAAACTAGGGTAAACCATTAGGGTAATCAAGCGTTCTTCCTGCCTTTGCTGAGGAAACTGAAATAGATGAGTTCTAAGTTCTCCTCTAGTTGTAAATTTCTGCTTTCAAAGACCAATATTTACCTTCTGCTTCTTTTTCTATCTTCCTCTTTTGCAATTCTAGGAGAAGAAATCTGTTTTGAAAGAAAACAGGATCATGATTATCCATTACAACTATTTCCAAATCCTTATTCATTCCTTTTGACTTTAAATCTTATCTATCCAGTAAGATGACAACTCTTTCAAGGAAAGGAATTCTACCCTGTTTAAGAATCCTTTGACTCTTCCACAGTACCTAACTTAGGGTCTTGCATGCAGCTGGCGATATATTTTATTGACTGTTTTAGATAACGTTCAACAGATAATTCCTAATAAAAACTCTCAGAAGTAGGAAAAGAAAATAAAAGTATCTGGCAGAAACCTAAGCATTGTTCTAAAGTCAAGAACAAGAGTAGGATGCCCAATCATTACTGCTACTATTGAGCACTGTGGAGGAGGTCTTAATCAGTACGATAAGAAAAACGAAGTATTGGAAAGAAGAGACAAACATATCTGCATATGAAACAAGGGACCCAAAAAGACCAAAAGTATCAACTGAAATTTTATTGGAAGTAACATGAGTAAGATGGCTCCATACAAAATCAAGAGATCAACATATTAGCCTCAATAGCTTTCCCATATAACACAACTAACTAACTAAAAAACAGAAGGAACCTCCCGTTCACTATATCAATACAAATGCATAAAGCACCTAGGAATAAATTTAGCCACAAATTTGTAAGACCTATGTGATGAAAATATTAAAACTTTTTTGAAGGACGTTAAGAAGTACTTACATGGCATGAGATACCATCCTCCTAGAATGTTGTAAAGAGGTCAATTCTCTTCAAATGAAACTAAAAATTCAATGCAATCCATTTTATAGCCAAAATAATTTTTAAATAAAACCTGGCCAGCTGACATTTGGTAGAGAATATATGTAAGAATAGTTATGAGATGTATGCAAAAGAAGGTCAAAGAGTAGGACCTTGCCCTACCAGATATAAAATATGTTATAGAGCAACTGGAAGTAAGCAGTGTGATATCAGTACTGGTACAGGACAAGATAACTGGATCACAGAACAGCATCCAGATGAAGATAGCATATTAGACCAGGGAAGAAGGAATAAACCATTCAGTGAAAGATTTGAAAAGCATCAGATCTTCATGTAGGGGGAAAAAGTTAGATCCCCTACCTCAACCACACGAACAAACAAATACAACAAATTCTGGACAGATTATAAAAGTACTTGAAGAAAATATTAGAGATGGTTTTTACGTCACGAGGTGACAAAGGCCTGGCTAACAAAACCCACCCCACATGAGCCATGAGGAGACGACAGGCAGATATGGTGGCAGACTGTCAACACACCTCCTACTCTTCACAGCCCTTGCCCCCTTTTCCCCTGGACTGTTTGTCTGCTTCTTGTTGACTTATAAAACTCTTGGGAGTTCCCTGGTGGTCCACTGGTTAGGGCGTGGCTCTTTCACTGCTGTGGCCCGAGGTTCAATCCCTTGTCAAGGGACTAAGATCCTGCAAGCTGCACAGCATGGCCAAACCCCACCACTTCGAAACAAACAAACAAAAACTCTTTATGGTAAAGAAATACTGGCTTTCATTGAATTTCAGTGTTTCGAATATTTCCAGTGTTTTTGTCTCTAAGGAGACAAGACAAAAGAGTGGAGTAGGGAGCACCAGCTTTGCAGTCGGGTGAAACTGCCTTCTGCTTTGGGTTTGGCCGCTGGGGCCTTACACTGATCTCCTTCATCTATGAGGGAGGGATAGTAATATCATCCTCACAGGACTGTGGGCTTTAAATCAGACAATATATGGAAAACTCTTCATCTTATGCTCGGCATGAATCAGTGCTAAGCTGGTATCACAGACAAGATGGTGGAATATATCAAAGGCTCTGCTTGTGGCATCAGGCTCTGAAGGCTCTTTCCCACCAGAAGATTATAGAAATATTGCTTTTATTTTCTTCTAATACCTTTATGTGGTCTTTTTTCACATTTATGGATATATGTTTATTTAAGATGAAACATGGGGATCTGCTATTTACCCCCCAAATACTTAGGCAGCTATTCTATCACCATTTATTCATTTTCTTCCGCTGACTGCAATAGTAAAACATGACATTTCAAAAGTCTTAAGAACACAGGGGCCTATTGCTGGACTCTATCCTACTTCAAATAAATATTCGGTTGAATTATTCCTCACTGTGGAATTGACATAACGCCTCATCTCTCTTCCGTTGAACACCATTATTGTCTACCATAGGAAGGACACTGCGTGGCCCCTGTCCTCCAAAAGCTTATCGTATATGTGGGGAGAGGAAATAACGGTTAGGACTCCTCGCTTTCACTGCCGAGGGTACAGGTCCAATCCCTACTTGGGGAACTAAGATCACACAGGCCCAAACAAAACAAAACAAAACAAAACAAATGCAAGAAGTTGAAAACAAGAAAAAGGGGACTTTACAGAAATTCTAAAAATGCCAAAGGCCATATGCCACCTGAGATGTAGAGGGTACAGTCTGGGCAATGGCCAATGACTAGCAAGCTAGTCCCCAGCCTCCTAGGCTCAGAAATCATACTCTTCCTCACCAAGCGAGAACTCACGTCTTCCTGTTGTGGCAGTCTCACTTGAGCAATATCACAGGATTGATCAAACATCAGAATGCCAAATTATTACTTGACAATGAGAAATACATCTGTTCTACACACAGGGCATCTGTGTCTACACAAGCAGAGAATTACCTTCTGTGGGGACAGGCCTCCGTGGCACACTGAAGCACAATCACAGAATCGAAGGCTACTTGGTGACAACAGAATTAGAAAAGGAATCAGCCGAGTCCAGAATTTAATGGGAAGGCCTGAGGTAACTGGATCCATCCATCTCCTCAACAGGCAGCCTGGCTAGTGGGCCTGACTCTGCAGTTATGCTGCCTAAGGTGCCATCTCTACTCTTGGGCAATGTGAGGATGGGCACTGCCCATGTTGGTCTCTCCTCACCTTTTCTATGCTTTCACTAGTGACCAACCCTCCTGCAGATAGACACATTTCTCTTTAGAAGTTAGTACATCATGTCAGGTTTGATTCAAGTGTGATAGGCCAGGAAGCCATTGGTCCTTACACATCTCTGCTCAGCTCCATGATGTGCTAACCTTGGTGGTTCTCTCCTGGGGGGCTGCCTTTCAAAAAACTGCTTACCACTTTTGTGAGTTCTGAGGGGAGGGGACTGCTTTGCTATGGCCCCTAAGAAATGGTGACAAACCTCACAGGACTAGGATCAGGAGGGCTGGGGTATTCAGGGAAGGCTTTACAGAGAAAGATATCTGAACTTGAGTTGGCTTTTCAGAGATTCATAGGAGTTCCACAGGCAAAGCAAAATAAAGGAATTTTCGATGGACAAAGCACAGACAAAAGTAGGAATGGGTATGGTGTAACTAGCGTATAGTGAGGAGCTGCTTTGGCTGGAATGGAGGGCTGCCATTACAGGAGAAAAGATAACTAAAGTAATGTGGAGTGGTAGGGTAGAATCAAGACTGTCAGCCTATTAAAATCACTCTTTTAATGTTAGCAACTGCCTGCTGGAAAAGTAATAAACCACTATGTAACTGAACAAAAGGTAAACAGGCTAGCTCCAGGAATAGGCTACTATAACTATTTGAGGGTAGCCTGCTGCAAGATTTTACTTGCAGTGTTTTAATGGAACCTATCTACACAATTCCTAATACACCGGAGAAGAAAGCTGCTAAGTAAACCTGAGGAGTTGACGAGATCACACTTTTGTCTTTTAGGCATGTCCTTTTAGCCCTCCCAGGGTGACTGATAGCTCCTTGAGTATGGAGATCCTATATCTCTCATCACTTCAGCCAAGAAGGAAAGAAATCAACAGTAGAATGAGAGTGACTGGTGAGGACCTCAAATCAGCATACTTTCTTGAGTTGAAGAAAATTTACTATCATGTCAACTCTGGCCTTCTTATAAACTTCACTTGTCAAAATAGTCCAATAGCTTGTTATCATGGATCCAATTCCATAGGGATCTCCTGGGAGTGAAGTTCCTTTTAAAAATCCTGTGGGGACTTCCCTGGTGGTGCAATGGTTAAGGATCCGCCTGCCAGCACAGGGCACACAGGTTCGATCCCTGGCCTGGGGAGGTCCCACATGCTGCGGAGCAACTAAGT
This sequence comes from Mesoplodon densirostris, assembly GCF_025265405.1. Classification (NCBI taxonomy): domain Eukaryota; kingdom Metazoa; phylum Chordata; class Mammalia; order Artiodactyla; family Ziphiidae; genus Mesoplodon; species Mesoplodon densirostris. The sequence goes on along the minus strand of NC_082678.1, from coordinate 27,109,440 downwards.
CAGTGTGCCACAACTCCTGAGCCCGTGCAGCTACAGCCCGTACTCCACAACAAGAGACGCCACCTCAGTAAGAAGCCCATGCACCGCAATGGAGACCCAACGCAGCCAAAAAAAAAAAAAAAAAAAAAAAAAAACCCACAAAAAAAAACATCCTGGGAATATACTTTTCATTAAAAGAACAAAGTGTATGTCAGTCCTCATGGCTAAAGGGAAGAATCAAGTAGTAGCAGGTGGAAAGGTGGACTTGATTCTCAGTTTCTGGGTTCTGAATCTGAATTAATTATTGTCCTTACCTCAGTGAGACAGAGAATTCTAACACAAATCGTCACTACTACAGGTACAGATACTGCCAAGATGAGTTTGTTGTTATAGTCATAACCTGGAACTTCTTTTGTGAGCTGAAGAAATATATCACAATTTTTAAAAACAAGGAGATAGAAGGGATGAAAACTTACGATTCTTCATCCTATTCTAAACGATAGCTAACTATTCTTAAACTACTATGAAACCCAATCCTTCCAGGCGAGTAGCTTCTATAAGAACAAGCCAAATTTAATGTTATTAGTCTTATCATTAGCATTTTCTTCTACAATTTATCTACAATTTATTTATCTTGTGTTATGTCCTTTTCGCGTCTACCCTAGGAATAGTGACACACTCTCTCAATGAGCAAAGTTGGAGATCACTGTCTTAGCCCGTTTCATGGCTGAAGATAAGATACTGACTAGGAGCCCGTGGTATTCCCGCTTGGGCACGTTAATGGCATGTCCTAAACTGAGTAAAAGTCCAAGTCCCACGTGTCAGGGGTTATCCTCACCTCACTTGACTCCTGCTCTTTCTGCTCACTCTGGGCTTCTGTGCTCTCACTGATAGAGTTGTCAGCTTTCCACTGGTCCATATCCCATTCCGCTTTGGACACATTTACTTCTTGCTGCTTGCTGAGAAGCTTCATCAGGAGGCCTGTTCTAGAGATGAGGTTGGCACAGGCCAGCTGCACGTGGGTGTCCGAGCAGTCTATTTTCAAAGTCTGGATAACATGAGAAATGAGCCTTTGCACGTCATTGTTGGGGATGAGGGACCAGAGCTGCTGGTTTAGCTGAGTTTCAACTTGATCACCCGGGGATGCGAGCCCTGGGAAAGTGAAGCCTGTGGGCTTAGAGGATAATTCAGTGACCATGTTGTGGTGCTCCCATTGTGTTTTGTTGCTGTGTTGAACAGCTGGCATACTGTTGTCTGCAGCGACAGTAGAATGTGCAGTGGAGACGTTCCTATGGCTAGTGTTTCCAGGGCCGGTTCCTCCTGGCAGAGTAGCGTTTCCTGTAGAACTAATTGCTTCAGAAACATTTTGTGCAGTATTGTTTTCTGAAGTAGTGTTTTCTGCAGAAGGGTCTGAAAGAGAAAATAATTCTGGAAAAGGATTTTCCTGAGAAGTCACTTCTCCTGAAGATGAAACAGCCTCTCGTGGAGGGGAATTTATGAGACTCCTCACGACAGAGAACGGAGGGCTTGCAAGCATCACTCTATCAAGTGAACTTTTCTTTCTGAACTTTCAACTCCCTTTTTTCTTTTTTCTTTTTGTTTCTTTTTGCGGTACACAGGCCTCTCACCGTTGTGGCCTCTCCCGTTGCGGAGCACAGGCTCCGGAGGCACAGGCTCAGCGGCCATGGCTCACGGGCCCAGCCGCTCCACGGCATGTGGGATCTTCCCGGACCAGGACACGAACCCGTGTCTCCTGCATCGGCAGGCGGACTCCCAACCACTGTGCCACCAGGGAAGCCCCTCGATGCTTTTTAACTTTGGGTTTTCTGTGGACCCGATGAGACCTAATTTTATGGAAGATGTATTTTTTTTTTCCAGAATGTGAGATTAATTCGAAGTCCTTAATATTTCTAACTCTTGCCTTTGCATCTTCGAAAACATGAATAGCGTTGGATAAGTCTTTTGATTTGCTTTTAACCTCAGATGGGGATTTTGGCGGGATGGAGGCACAAGGCCTGCCCTTGAAGTACGGTTTGAGGGGAGAGGAGCCTGCGGCCTTGTGTTCCTTTATGAATGAAGACTCTGCATCGGAGGACTTTCCCACCAGCTTCCTGGGCCTCTGCACCATGAGGAGCTGTTTCAGCTTTCTTGGGGATGGCCTCCTGAGCTTTCATTCTTTGGCAGTGTTCGCCACAGATGGCTGGGCATTCTGTTTCCTCCTGACGCTCTCATCTCCCACTGCTTTGAGGTGCATTTTCTGTATGCCCCTTGAGGGCCTTGTTCACTCTCAGCAGCTTTTCCTCTGTACTCTCAATCTTTGCTAGGCTGTCTTTCTGTGGTTGGGCAGTTTCTAATTTCTTTTGAAAGATGTAGCGTGTAAACATGGCACTTAAAAGGTTGCAACGCGTACACGTGGCAGGTTTTTCTTCCTTTTTAACCTCATCAATTTTTTCTTGAGTTTCTGCATCTAACAAATTTTCCACAAAATGGAGTTCCCTCAATTTGTTTTTTTTAGTTGAATTGTTGGGTACAGGTTTAACAGAAGGGCTCCTTGTATTGTTTTTCAAAAGGCCCAGCGGCATATGTCCATCTTGTGTATTTGAAAAAAGAAGTTGAATGAATGGTAATAATGTTGATTCCACATCTCCTAGATTTCCCTCTGAGATATAAGGCAGTATGTAATTTAGTGTACTGATAATATCACTTTTATTATTAAAGTCCAGCTGCTCATTCATGAAGCCTGACAAGCTGACAGCACTGTTAGGTGAGGACATCCTGTCTGACTCAATAGTCAGCTCGGTGCTGTTGTTCTCCTTCTGGGCTTGTAACACCTTCATCAACGATCCTCCTGCATTCTCTATAGATGTTTCTTCATCTGTCAAAAGAGAAGGGACTGTTTTTGATCACTGAAGACTGATGGGACAGCCTTTTGTCAGTCCACAGCCAAAGAAATTAGGAATCAGTCAAAGTTTGAGTGCCACTTAGGAGAAAAAGAAACCCACACTTAAGCCTATGACTGGCAACAACAAAATGTGAGAAAGGTCTCTCTTGAAAAAGGGGCTATCTACTCAGAAAATTCTGTAGCGTGAAATATAGGAACTATATTCAGGATTACTCCACTGGTTCCCAGGGGCCAGTACTCAAGAAAAGCCAAGGCTGGAAGACAAATATTCCCCTAATCAGCTGGACTCTCTGCAGATCTACTGTGACTCCTCACATTCATATACCCCATCCTGTCCTGCCTCAAAGGCACGGGAGTGTGAGGCTTCCTCTCTCCACCTCTTCAGTGTGCTTGTGTTCTTGCTGCTATCACAGATCTCCACGACAACCACCGCCGCTAACAGGTCGTCATCTGGACATGTCCTTCTCCAACTACCCACTGAGTCCTTTGCTTAGTCCCTGCTTCTATATATCCCAGTCCCCGTAACAGAAGCCTCTATACAGAAAAAAACACTATGTCCGCCCTGGCTCTTTGCTAAAATTTGGGCAGGGAGCTCGGGTATAAGTTAAGAGATTTGCCAGATTGTATGCCCATGTGGAATGTTCAACAAATCAATGGAATAATACTTGAGGCCCTAAAATGTAGACGGGAAAAAGCAACTTCTGTCAGATGGCTACTTTGCTTTCAATTCATTTTACTTCTAATATTTCCAGCTCTACTTGGGGAACCATCCAAATCTTCTGACTGTGTGAAGGTAATGTGTACCAGTGTGTAGCTGGGCTTGTCTCCCAAAAGGATTAAAAGTATTTTTGGTGAGGGTCAAAGAAGGAGGGAAGGGTCATGAGAAAGGAGGAGCAGAGGCTAGCAGAGAGCCCCAAACTGGGGACAGGAGATCGGGGCCCTAGGGTCATAGCACTTAACACCTCTGATCTTGTTTTTCCTCACCTGTAAAAGGAGATTAAAAATGCTTTTTCTGCCCACTTCTGGGGGAGAAGGGAATAATATAATTAGTAAAAAAAATGTTTGGGGGAGTTCCCAGGTGGTCTAGTGGTTAGGACCCGGCACTTTCCCTGCTGTGGCCCGGGTTCAATCCCTGCTGGGGGAACTAAGATCCCACCAGCTTGGTGGCCAAAGGAAAAAAAAAAAAAACTGTGTTGAAAAATCAGCAATATTGTCTTTATATAAGTGGCAAAGTGTTATTATTTATGATGTGCTCTAGATCACTGAAAGAGACCTGTATTCAAGCTACCTGGGCATGAAAGCACATTTTGGAAGTCATCAAGTTAGTGCCCATAAATCTAATATATAGAAAAATCGTTGAAAGCCCCTGAGTGTTTTGTGGATAGAAAAACTTGCGATTCAGAGCAAGTTCAGAGCTGGACAGTCAAAGAAATAACTAGCTCTCCCATGCATTAGAAGGGCTTGGTAGCAGCTTCTGGTTATGGAACCAGAAACTCTCAGGCTCCAGATAGGACATAAAACAGCATCACTTGCACTCTTTATAAAATTGCAGAAACAAACCAAATAAACAAAAATATATTTACACCTGTCTTATAAGACAAAGGGTACTTGAGACCTAATGTATATAAAATCAGTTTACAAACTGTGATGTACTATGTGAATAAGTTGTCATTTGCAGAGAGGGCAGCATAGGATATGTGGCCATTAATGTGAATTCCCTTCCCCCTTCCATTCCTTTCTCTGGTTCCTTTACATATGCAGATCAGTTACATTATGAAGCTAATAATGTAACTGAGCTCTTCTTAGCTTAATAATGTAACCAAGAATCTGATTTTTAGCAAGGGGGTAATTCTTAGAAATTTAGGGAGCTGGAACTCTAAATGAATGTATTAAAATAATGTAATTACATCATTAGTTTTAAAATGTACCATCCTTGATTAAAAATAAAAAATTAAATTAAAAATTAAAAATGTATTATCCCGCAATTGAGACTCACCACAACGTGTGACGTCCCTCAGGCGTTCACTGTCACAACGCAGCTTGACTGTCTCACAGACAACCTCAATAGTATTTTTAAATTGGCAGAGGCAGCAGGCCCTACGGCTGGGTAAGATCCTATAAATGGAAACACAGGTAATTAAATTCGTGGTAAAAGAGTTACCTGAGTAGGTAGAAGAGGTAGGCCAAGGCCACCACAGACCAGTGCAAAAAGGAGTTCTTGGGGCATATGGACTATAGAACTGGATAGGGGCCTGTTGCCCAATTGCTGCCCTTGACTGTGGGAAATAAATATAGAGGAGGAGAGAGGTGCCCAACAGAAGGATTAGGATGGCAGTAGGTATGATATGCCTAGAAAAAAGGGAATAGCGATTAGAATTGGGTGACACTGATCTGTCGTTTAATTCAGAAGTATCTCCTTCCAACCCGAAAGCCTCACTTTGGGTTGAGAGTACACAGGAAGAAGGCAGACTTCTAAGAAGAGTATGAATAAGACCCCACATTCTGGAGTCACTTTCTCAGTTCCTATTTGTGAGGAGTAATATATTAGAAATTATTCCAGTAATAAAAAAGCATCATGTGGCTAAACAATAACAGAGATCGCATTGACCAAATCTGGACAAAAGGAACATTCCAAAGAATAACATTATCATTATAATAAGGTATAACACAGTTAATTGGAAAAAAAGCACATGAGTTCATAATGATACTCCAAATGAAAAGTGGGGGAGCTCTTCTTTACAGAATAATGTCAGCTAATAAATGCAAAAGGAAGGATAGAATTAGGAAAATGTTATTTTGCAACTATCAATGTAATAATCGATTCAGACAAGGATTATCATTGATGCACAGTTGGGTGAAGAGTTGTTTGAAAGTAGGATCTTCACTGATCCCAAGGATCACCCCACATATTATTTATCAATTACCAAGGGGAAAAGTAACTTTACAATGGAGAGATATGGAATAGGCCACCTTAATCAAGTGATCAAACTTAGCACTGGGCCACCTCAAGTGATGAAGTATGAAGAATACATCACCTATATAGTATTCTTCCCCAAAATGTTTACTTTGAATCTAATGAGGAAACAGACAAATACAGATTGTGGGGCAATTTACAAGACAACTGGCTTAGACTCTTCAAAAAAGCCAATGTCATAAAAGACCAAAAAAAAAAAATAGTAGGGAAAAATTCTAGATTAACGGAAACACAGACATGACATGCAATGCCTAATCTTTAATTGGATCCTGTATCAAAACAAAACAGACTTAAAGAATGTTATTGGCTTCTGGCCAAGATGAAGTACAAGGGCCAACTTAACCTCCCAGCTGAAACAAGAAAAAAAAAAAAATCAGATGGAACATATGAAACAACAGTTTTCAAGAAACTGAACCTCAGGCAATACATTTCAGTGATTCCCGAGGAGATGGGAAATAAATGAAGTGATCCCTATAATTGCCCTTACTTCTCTGAGAGAGTATCCACGTCATGGTACAGGGAAGAGAAGTCCAGACAGAGACTAGTGGGCTCCCTGACAGACGAAATGGAGATAAGGGTCTGGGAAAACCAAGGTAACTAGAGTTCACAAAGCAGAGTATCAGAGAGAAAAGAAGTGCACAGACAAAGAACTCTGGAGATATGCAGAGGGATCTCTTGAGAATTCAACAAAGCATGGGTCAATACATTTGTGTGAGGAATAACTTGATGCCAGGAAAAGAACCACATGAAAGGATTAATAAGAAGAACAACTGGATATCACACAGGGTTGTAGGAATAGTACCTGTTCCTACAAGTCAGACTGGAAAACCTCATGATACTCAGAAAGGACTTGTCTCAGTAGTTGCAAATAATGAGCTCCAGACTAAAGGCTACTTGGACTCCTACCCAACGAACCTTAAAAGCTAGACCTAAAAGAATACAATTGTTTTGAGTAACCTAATTTCACCCAAAACAAAGCCCAGGCATTTTACAGGAATATAAATATACATAGCACACAATAAACTAAAACTCACAATATCTGGGATCATATGAAAAATTGCCAAGCATGCAAAGAAGTAGGAAAATATGACCCATACTGAGGAGAAAAGGCAATCAATCAACAATAACCCATAATCTATACAGATGTTAGAATTGGCAGAAAAGACCTTTTAAAAAGTTATTATACATGAAGAAAAGTTATTATAACTGTATTTCATATGTTAAAAAACCCAGACTAAACCCTGAAAATGTTAAGTACAGGCATGGAAAATGTAAAACAGACCTAAATTGAGCTTCTAGAGATTAAAAACAATGTCTAAATGAAAAAGATATTGCAGGAGGTTAAAGGCTAATTAGACATGGCAGAAGGTCAGTGAACATTAAGGCATAGCAACAGAAACGATCCAAAATGAAACAAAAGGAGTAACAAAACAACAACAAAATGAATAGAGCCTCAGTGACTTGTGCAACAACTTCAAGTGGCCTAATACCTGTGTACTTAGAGTCCATGAAGGAGAGGAGAAATATAAAAATTTGAAGAAATAATAGCCAAAATTTTTCCAAATTGGTAAACACTATAAACCCACAAAGTCAAGAAGATTAATGAACTTTAAGCAGAAGAAACATGGACAAAACTACACCAAGGCACAGAAAATAATCGAATTGCTCAAAACCAGCAATAAAGAGAAGAATTTAAAAGGAGCCAGAGGAAAAAATTATACACTACATGCAGAGGAACAAAGATAACAATGACAGCAGAATTCGTGCTTGAAAAATCGTAAACGAGAACTCAGTGGAATAACATCTTTAAAGTAGTGAATTGAATTCTATCAAGCTAGAATTTTATACCCACATCTGTCAAAACAAAAGCAAAATAAAGACTATCTCAGACATACAGAAGCTGAAAGAATTCATTGCTGGTAGACTTTCACAATAAGAAATGTTAAAAGAAGTATTTTTAAGCAGAAGGAAAATGACACCAGATTGGAATATGGATCTACATAAAAGATTAAGAATACTGGATACATACAACAATGAAGACCCAATTCAACCAAAAATAAATAAACAAATTAAGAAAAGAAGGGAAAAATCATATAATCACTGCAATAGATGCAGGAAAAGAATGAAAACATCTAACATACATTCCTGATTAAAGAAAAAAAAAACAGCCCTCAGTAGACTAGGAATGGAAGGAGACTTCCTCAACTTGATAAATGACTTCTACAAAAAACCTAACATCATACTTAATGGTGAAGGACAAAGTACTTTCTCACCAGGATCAGGAACAAGGCAAGGATATCTGCTCTCATTGCTTCTATGTGACATGGCACTGAAGGTTCTAGCCAGTGCAATAGGGCAACAAAAAGAAAAGACACATTCAGAATGGAAAGGAAGAAGTAAAACTATCTTTATTTGCAGATAACATGATTATGTCGAAAACCTGACAGAAGCTACGAAAATGCTACTGGAACTAATAAATGAGTCTATCAAGTTTGCAGGGTACAAGATCAACATACAAAAAGATGAATTTGTCTCAACAAACAATCAGAGATCAAAGTTTTAAAATGCTACTTATAAAAGAATCCAACATATAAAATACTTAGAATAAATCTGACAAAAGACTTGCACACTGAAAACTGTAAAATGTTGCCGGGGGAAATTAAGAAAGACCTAAATAAATGGAGAGATATAAAGTATTCATGGATCAGAAGATTCAATATTGTTGAGACATCAATTCTCCCCAAATCGATTTATACATCAAAACCCCAGTAGGCTTTCCTATAGACATTGACAAGCCAATTCTAAAATTCATATGGAAATAAAATTTAGAGTAACTAAAACAACTTTGAGAAAGAACAAAGTTGAAGAACTAACAGTAACTGATTTCAAGGATTATGAAGCTACACCTTCAAGACATTGTGATAGTAGTGTAAAGATAGACAAAAAGACCAAAGGAACAGAATACAAAGTTCTGAAGTAGAGAGATGAGGAGAACTGACTTTCAGGTTCAAAGGCATTTCAGTGGAGAAATGATAGTCTTTTCAACAAATGATGCTGGAACAACTGAATATCCAGGTGCAAAAAGAAAAAAAAATGAACTTCCATCTAAACCATATACAGAAATGAACTCAAATTGGTTCAAAGATCTAAATGTAAAACATAAAACTATAAAACGTCTAGAACAAAACAGGTGAAAAATTTTATGACCTTGAGTTCGGCAAGATTTCTTAGATACAACACCAAAAGCATAATGCATAAAAGAAAAAAACAGATAAATTAGACACCATCGAAATTAAGAATTTCTGCCCTGCAAAAGACACTCCTGAGTGAACGAAAAGATGAGTCACAGAATGGGAGAAAATACCTAGCAACTTACCTATTGGATAAAGGACTAATTTCCAGACTATAGAAAGAACTCTCAAAACTCCAGAAAAATATAGATAAAAGATTCAAAGATATACAGATGGAAAATAAGCATATGAAAAGATGTTTGACATGATTAATCATTAGGGATGCTACAGTGAGATACAACTACACACCTATTAAACTATCTAAAATTAAAAATACTGAGCATAGCAAATGTTGGCCACAACATAAAGAAAATGCAGCTCTCGTACACTGCTGGTAGAGATGTAAAATGATCAAACCACTATGGAAAATAGGTATTTTTTAAAAACTTAAACATACACTTACCAATGATGCAGCCATTCTACAGGCAGGCATTTACCCAGGAGAAATGGAAGTAAACATCCATACAAGACTTGTACACAAATATTCATAGCAACTTTATCTGTAATAGACAAAGACTCAAACAACTCAAAAGTCCATCAATGGTCAATACATAAATGGTGGTACATCCACATAAAGGAATGCTCTTCAGCAATAAACAGAAATGAATTACTGATATATACAACAATATGGATGAAGATTAAAATAATCATGCTGGGTTAGAAGCCAGTTAGAAAAAAGTATACACTGTATGATTCCATTTACATAAAATTCTAGAAAATGCAAACAGAAAGCAGATCAATGGTTGCATGGCGATTGGCAAGTGCAAGGAACGATGGGAAGGAAGAATTACAAAGAGACATTAAGAAACTTTCTGAGGTGATGGACATTTTGATTTTCGTGATGTCTTCATGGTGTGTATGTAAGTGTGTCTGTAAACACAGATTACTGCATGTCAATTATACCTCAAAAAGCTGTTAAAAGAAATGATATTAGATAAGAGAGACAATTGGGGAAATTTGAATAGCAACACTTTATTAGGTAATATGATTGTGTAGGAATTTAATTTCTTCAATACTGTGTATTAACAGTATCGTCGTTACACAGGGAAATAATTTTTAATATCCAGAGAGGAGGGCATCTAGCTGACAAGAGAGGGATCGCAATTGTGGCAGATGCTGTGGGACGCTGAGGAAGATGAGGCTAGAGCAGTGACCAATGCGTGATGGCACGGTGAAGACAGTCATTTGTCAGGTGACCTGACAAAGACGGTTGGAACAGACTGCTAAATGCAGTGCCGTTTCCGCATACTAATCTCACGCAATCCCCTCAACTAGCCTTGGCGTAACAGACAGTTTCTATTAGCTTGCCATATTGGAAGGGGGAAGGCACAATTTAAGGTGCAGTAAGCTGTGTAATAAACTGTCACAATAGGGTCCTACAGAAATAGTTTTTTAAACTGCAAAGAAATAAAACTTGACACTTCCCTCACAACATATATGAAAATTAACTCAAACTGAATCATAGACCTAAATGTAGCTATACAACGTCTGGAAGAAAACGTAGGAGAAAATCTTTGTGATTTGGGGTTAGACAGTGGGGTCTCAGAGAAAGATTTCTTAGATTAAGACGCAAAAAAGCAGGAACCATCTAAGAAAAATTGCTAAGGGACTTCCCTGGTGGTTAAGACTCCGAGTTCCCAATGCTGGGGGCCCGGGTTCGATCCCTGGTCAGGGAACTAGGTCCCACATGCATGCCTCAACTATGAGTTCACATGCCAGATCTAAGAAGCCCATGAGCCGCAACTAAGGGGCCCATCTGCCGCAACTAAGACCAGCACAACCAAATAAATAAATTAAATTAATATGAAAAATTAAGAAAAATTGCTAAATTAGGGTTCATCAAAAATTTAACACTTCTAGTTTTCAGAGACATTTTAATATAATGAAGATAAGTCACAATCTGGGAGACGATATTTACTAAACACATATCTGAGAGCAAGGACTTTTTCCATTTGCCTTTTATTTAAAGCACTCTTAAATCTCAATAAAAATATCCAATTAAAAAATGGATTTGAACAGACACTTCATTTAAAAGGATATTTGCACATGAATATACACTCAACATCATCAGCTTTTACAGAAATGCAAAATGTGGCAAAAACCACGAGATTCAACTACACACCTACAAGAAAGGCTAAAATTTTTTAAAAAAACAAATATAAGCATCAGGTGAAGATGTAGGTCATCTGCAACTCTCATAGACTGCTTGTGTGAAAGCAACATGGCACAGGCACTTTAGAAAACAGTTCAGCAGTTTCTTAAAAAGTTCAATAGGCACTTAGCATATGATGAAGCAATCCCACCCTGAGGTATTTTACCCCAAAGAAATGAAAACATATGCTCACACAAGACATATGTTCACACACACATGTGAGTGTTTTCAGAGGCTTTGTTCATAATAGCCAAAAAACAAGAAGAAACTCAAATGTGCATCGAACGATGAATGCGTAAACAAACTGTGTATCCACACAACTAGAATACTGCTCAGCGCTCAAAAGGAATGAGCTACTGACAGGTGCAACAAAACAGATGAATCTCCAAAGAGACTGGCTAAGTGAAAGAAGCCAAAAACAGAAAGCTACATACCACATGATTTCACTTATCAAATATTCTGGAAAAGGCAACATTATACGGACAAAAATCAGATTGGTGGTTGCCAGAGGCTGGTAGTGACAGGAGGATGGATTGACTACAGAGGGACATGGGGGGTCTTTTGGGAGTGCAGAAGTTTTCTTTACCTCAAATGTGGTGGTGGCTACAGAACTATACGTTTGTCAAAACACATCACACTGTATATTTAAAAAGAGTGCATTTTGTTAAATGAAAATTATACATAAATAAACCTGACTTAAGAAGATAATCAAACAAACCTAAAAATACAATTGAGTGAAAATCAATGTAAGAAAAATCAACTTACAGTGTTTCCAATTCAAGGGTCATCATGAGGATGCTTTCCATTGCGGTAAGTGACACTTGTGCTGTTCCCATGTCTCTGAAGGAGAAGCCCAAACATGCATGATATAAAACCCAAAGACAAAATTTCTAAACTGAAGAAGATACTTAACATGTGATTACTTCCACTTTGGCTTCTTACTTGCCATAGATGATAATTCCAAAGAGCTCTTTTGGAAGAAATTTAAATTTGCATCATCAAATTAATGACCTTGGTGCTGAACAGTACAATCATTTTCTATGATCCTCACTTCTCATTTTCAATTGCATCTACCTCTTTTGATCACTCTTTTTTTTAAAAAAAATAATGTACCCCTTATTCCTTTTTGCTTTCTTGGATAAATACTATTCCTATATGCATCTTCATGTTCCATATCTATATGTGTTCTTCAACACTGTTCTCATCCTCTGCTGGCTCTCTTACCCATATATATTCTTTCTTAATCCTTTTCTTTGCCAATAACTCTTATTTTCAATAACCCAGTTAAAATCTAAATTATGACTGTTTAGCCAAAGTACTCAAGTTTTGACGAAAGTAAAAAGGAGCAGAAATTATCTCATGAGCCATGAAACTCTTACAATACTTACAAAGAGTTTAATGCTGGCACTTTAAAAAGACCAGAATCTTCAACTGTTGGCAAAGGATTACGATTGAGAATTCTGAAAAATGGAATGGAATTAAAATTATCTGCATTTTCAATTACTTCCATGAAAGTTTATATTCATTTTTTTTGGTATGGAACTTGAAGGTTAAAAATATCATTTTATGTCTTTACCTATATATCACCCTTAGAATCTGTAAAACACTCTTTCACTGGGAGCTACCCCGGTCTCTAGATGATAAAGTGGAGAAGAGAAACAAACAAACAAACAATAAAATAGAAAAAAAGTGGCTAGCAAAGAAAAAATATGCCAAAGTACTTTTCACGTTAAAAACCCTCGAAGTGACTATGCTGGTAGGAAGCCCTTGCTCTGTAAAAAAAGTACTATTTCTAGTGTCCTCCATAATTCAAGGTGTTTTTCTTTCATCTCTACAAAGTTTGAAAAATTTCATGATTTAAACTACTCAGCTAAAGACAAAAATAAGGCTAATTCCTTAGTTCTGGAGCCAAAGAAGAGATAAATCCAAGAGCAACTGGTGAAAGCCATACTCTCATCACATAGTCCCGTGTGTATTCTTGTGCCATAGCCTTTGTTACTGTGTATGTAATCAACTGTTTACTTGTCACTCTCCTAGATTGTCAGCAACTTGAGAGCAGGGACCACACTTTATTGCCATTATTATTCCTGTGCCTGACATAGTGCCTAGTATTTACTAGGCATTTAATAAATGTTTGCTGAATAAATAAATAACATTTTGTTTATATATCAATAAAATAAACAAATTAATTTTGGGGAACAAAATTTTATTCCAAAATGTTGGAATAGATTTTCTTCATAGTTCTTTCTTTCTTTCTTTTTTTTCCCCTTAGTTCTTTAAAACAAATAAGGGGGAAAAAAAAAACAGAAAAGAAACAGGAAGAAAGAAGAGAATATCTGACTTAA